>NC_044005.1:28513362-28745862 GCF_900496995.4 Aquila chrysaetos chrysaetos
GGTATTGCTTTCAAGCAGTGAGATCTACAAGCTGTGAAAGAAGAAAGTGGTGAAAGTCTTTATCACCTAAGTCCTTTAACAGCTCATTAGAAAATAGACTAGAATAGAAAGAATGATCCTGTTTGACCAGGAAAATGGCCTGTTAGGTCACTTCTAGTTCAGTTTCTATGACTAAGCAACCCCACAAAGTGAATTCCTGCTCTTTAACCATGCAGGCATAGGCATACACCAATACAACAAAGCACCAGCTAAGCAGTCTGCTAGCAGACTTTCAGAGCATACAAGATGTTCAGCTGAAACACAGCTTGGGATTCTGGTTTGTGAGAACATAGTTAACTTTTGGCATTTTTGGTTGACCTGGCTTTTCTACCTTTGCAATATCAAATCTTTGTAAATGGGCAGTGAAATTGTAAGTGAAATAAATGTAACTTGAAGACAATATATTATGCTGTGTAGTTTAACTTTTGATGTTCAGAATTTTTATTTATTGGTAGAAAAATCAAAGTCTACTATAGTCTATCCTCATGTCTAATGCTAGCTAGTCAAGTATTTTCCTCATGTGAATCTAAACCACTTCTGTAGGCTTAAAATTGTTGTAATAAAATGATTCAGAGTTTTCTTTAAAGAGAAGGACAGAAAATCTTAGTGTTTTATAATATGCATGTATTTTTCAAAGAATGAGAACTATGCAATACTGGATGGCTTCAAACTATCTGTAGTTTGACTGAATAATCTAATGATAGTACGTACTGGGAAGGTCTAACACAAGGGAAATGTTAGGGTGCTTTTTTTTTTTAAAAGTTTTTTCAAGTTATAAATTCTCCTCTGGGCATATGTGAGAGGAAAAGGATGGATCCTGCTTTCTTCACAGAAGCAGTCTGCTGAAGGCATTTGGACTACTTGCATTAAAACCATCATCTGGACTTGTCCCAGAGCATTACAGTTGATGTTCTAAGGAACATGGAATATGCTTTGTTTGCATAAGCAAGAGACTGCAGGACCTGGGTACTTTATTACCCAAGATTAATTCTGAGGAATGTAAATGAGAATCAGTTGCTATAGTATTTTAAGTATCTAATAATTAACTTCATTTATAGTGTTCTTTATATTTATTTCATGTTCCACAGTGTTTGTTATAAAGCTAGTTTGCTTTTCCCATGAAGACTCTTCACTGCTCAGAAAATATCTTTGAAAACATATGTTGTTACATAAGAGCCTGTTTGTGGGAACTTTGGGGAACTTGTACAGACTTGCTTAATCATCCTCTGGAGAGCAACAATGCTTATTTCCTGTCTGCTTCTATTACTTGATGCTGTGCCTTTAAAAAGGCACTGCAACCAGGAAGAAAACAACTCAGAACCAACAGAAAACACTTGAAAATGTATGAGAAAAATTAACAGCCATGCGAGAGCAACTCACTGTAAATAATAAACTAACCCTTGAATGTTGCAAACTTGATCTATATAACATAATGGTAAAAATACAGTGTGCAAGTTTCTCTGAGCTTCAGCATAGCTCAATGAAAGTCTTATGCCAATTTGGAAGTGATTTCCAGAGATGTGATTTAATATTTATTTTATTTGTCTCTAAGGCAGTCATGTTCACATGCATATAGCTTCTTAAAAATAAGGACAGTTTTGTAGCTGTTGAGACAGCAGTTGAAACTGAAGATGAAATCTATGTATTCATTTATATTAGATGCTCTTTAGATGCAAATATGGAAAATGTCTTTTTAATATTGTCATGGTTTGACCCCAACCAGCAACTAGGCACCATGCAGCTGCTTTCTCACTCCCCCCCTCCCAGTGGTATGGAGAGGAGAATGGGGGGAAAAAAGTAAAACTTGTGGGTTGAGATAAGAATGATTTAACTAATGTAAAATCAAATATTATAATAATAATAACAAAGTATAATAATAATTGTAATTAAAAGGAAAAAATAAAATAAAAAATAAAACCCAAGAAAAAACAAGTGATGCACAATGCAGTTGCTTACCACCTGCTGACTGATGCCTGAGCAGTGATCCACACCTCCTGGCCAACTCCCCCCAGTTTATATACTGAGCATGATGTTCTATGGTATGGAATCTCCCTTTGTCTAGTTTTGATAGCTGTCCTGGCTATGTTCCCTCCCAGGTTCTTGTACACCTGCTAGTTGGCAAAGGATGGGAAACTGAAAAATCCTTAACTTGTTGCGAAGTAGCACTTACCCTAACTAAAACACCAGTGTGTTACTGTCGTGGTTTAACCCCAGCCAGCAACTAAGCACCACACAGCAGCTCACTCACTCCCCCCCCCCACCCAGTGGGATGGGGGAGAAAATCGGGAAAAAGAAGCAAAACCCACGGGTTGAGATAAGAACAGTTTAATAGAACAGAAAAGAAGAAATGAATAATGATAATGATAACACTAATAAAATAACAGCAATAATGAAAGGATTGGAATGTACAAATGATGTGCAGTGCAATTGCTCACCACCTGCTGACCGGCACCCAGCTAGTCCCTGAGCAGCGATTCCCTGCCCCCACTTCCCAGTTCCTATACTAGATGGGACGTCCCATGGTATGGAATACCCCGTTGGCCAGTTTGGGTCAGCTGCCCTGGCTGTGTCCTCTGCCAACTTCTTGTGCCCCTCCAGCTTTCTCGCTGGCTGAGCATGAGAAGCTGAAAAATCCTTGACATTAGTCTAAACACTACTAGCAGCAACTGAAAACATCAGTGTTATCAACATTCTTCACATACTGAACTCAAAACATAGCACCCTACCAGCTACTAGGAAGACAGTTAACTCTATCCCAGCTGAAACTAGGACAGTTACCAACATTATTCTCACACTAAATCCAAAACACACTGTACCAGTTCCTAAGAAGAAAATTAACTCTATCCCAGCTGAAACCAGGACAAATGGCTGAACCAAGAAAAAAAAAAAAAAAGGCAAACTGGAATATCCAACTGGGTATTAGCATACCTAATCCCCTGTGTTCTTTTCAGTAATGTAGCAAAAAGTGCTGGTTGATGACCCCCTTTGAGACTGTCCTGTACAAAACAACCCCTGCCTAAGACAATCCTTTTTCATAACACAGGGAAAAACTACTGGCCCTCTAAGTGACATTCTGCTTGCTGTGTCTGTGGTATACTCCCAGTTCCTGCTTTAACACCCAAGAAATACTCAGTGCTGTCCTGTCCCTTTGAATCTAATTTCATGCCTCTCTTTCTAGAACAGAGTTATTCATGTTTTCTTTAAGTGGGCATTGGAAACAAAACCAGAAAGGTATAGGAGCTGGGTACAATCCTAAGATTTCCATTTCACACTAGACTTCAGTGTTGTAAGTTAGAGGTCAGTTTTTATGAATATATTCTTTTTTTGGGGTCTATATTTGAGATTTAGGTACTTCTGTTGTTGGGTGGCTGAAGAACAGTTTAGAAGGATTCACCTTAAGCCAGCCTCTGTCTTGTTAAAACACTTTTTCTAGTCCAAAGTTTTTTAATATCCTGTTCCTAGTGAAGTTGCTGAAGCAGTACTCCATCCTTCTTGACTTGTCAGAACTTACCCTTGTCTTGAATGCTTATTTCCCCTTGGTTTCTGTGTAGTCACCCTTCAGATTTTTCTCTGGGATGTTTTTTGTCTTCTAGTCTGAACAAAGGTGGGTAATTTTAACTTCTTTTGCTTCAGCCCTCTGAGATTCTTATGAGACTTTTTTTATCCTGTTTCTTCCTACATCTGTACCTAGCTTGAGCAGTCTTATCTAAAAACGTGAGTCTAAGTATTGTTTCTATGCTGTGACTTCTATCTCTTTACTTCAGACCTCAAGTGTTTCTGTCTAGCTTAAAATCTTGAATTGTTACTGTGAAGTATCAATTTATGTTCAGGATATCTGAAACAGGTTTTTAGTTCTCTCACTGTAAAACCTCTCTTCATTCTGTCTTAATAAACATGAACTACATCATGAATTATCTGGGTCAGTCAAGCCCATAGCTGTGAGTTCATTTCAGACAGGATAGGCAAGAGCTGTTGTCTTGGTGCTCACTTTCAAATCTTACCAATCTGTTTGCATAACACTTCTAGGATCAGGCCTTCTGGTCAGCACTAATGTCTAAAACACTTTTTGAGGTGGCTGTCACCTCTTAATGCAAGAACCTTTTCTTTGGAAGCAAGAAATAGTATTTTGCTCTGTGATCATTCAGAAAGTATATCTCTTGCTCTTACGAAGTATATCACCATGGAGGTGTTTGCGGGCCTCGTATCTAAATGTTCTGGTTCCCATCCATATTATAGAACCATAGAATAGAATGGTTTGGGTTGGAGGGGACCTTAAAGATCATCTAGTTCCAACCCCCCTGCCATGGGCAGGGAGGCCTTCCACTAGACCAGGTTGCTCAAAGCCCCATCCAACCTGGCCTCCATAATTTCTCTGGGCAACCTGTTCCAGTACCTCACCACCCTCACAGGAAATAATTTTTTCTGAACATCTAATCTAAATCTACCCTATTCTAGTTTAAAACCATTACCCCTCATCCTATCACTACATGCCCTTGTAAAAAGTCCCTCCCCATCTTTCCTGTAGGCCCCCTTTAGGTACTGGAAGGCTGCTATAAGGTCTCCCTGGAGCCTTCTCTTCTCCAGGCTGAACAACCCCAACTCCCTCAGCCTGTCCTCATAGTGGAGGTGCTCCAGCCCTCTGATCATCTTCGTGGCCCTCCTCTGGACCCACTCGAGCAGGTCCATGTCTGTCTTATGTTGGGGGCCCCAGAGCTGAATACAGTACTCCAGGTGGGGTCTCACAAGACTCCCCATATGCTTCCAGGCCTTGGAAGTTCTGTATACAAGGGGAAAAAGCAATTGCATGTGCAGCCAGCAGTGAGGACCAAATCAGGAAGTTAAAGGAAGATTTTCCTTCCTCCTCTCACCCAAAGATGAAACAATTAAATTCAGACTACACCTTTTTATGCAAACAGACCACAAAGCTGCTACTGCTTGGTTTCATTACCTTCCTCAGAAGAGGGGGAAAAAAAAAAAAAAAAAAAAAAAAGGCAAGCTATGACATGTACTACAAGTGATTCTGGCAAGACAAAATTAGAGCCAGGAAGAAATAGCAAAGCAGAGAAATGAAAGAAAGTCAAAGGATAAAGGATGGGAAAGTCTTCCTCTTTTAATTCACAAAGTTCTAATTACATATTTTGCTGTTCAAAGGGAACTAAGGCAATAAGTAGGAATTTTCTTAGGGATTGAAAAGAAAAACCCAACTTAGGAAATAGCTTCTCAACACTGATTATTTCCAATGTCTCTGGAGTTTCAAAATTACATTTGTCAGTGTGCATGTTTCTAAAAAAACAATGGAGGATATTCCCCAATTTTGCATTTCTTACTGGAAAAGGCTTATTCTTCTGTACACACAATCTCAAATACCTGTGAGACTGGAAGCTCCACACCAGTGTTTATTTATTCCTTTCACCAGATGGTGAACTATTTTACTGAAATGATGAAAAAGCGTGAGCTTTAGCATAAAAATCTCTTAATCAGGTATGGAGTGGGGGACAAATTTAGTTCCTTCTGCATTTTGAAGAAAGGGAAGAAAGTAATTCATTATCATTTTGGCTTTCAAAGTAGCACATGGATTGCAGTCTTCAGGAAGAATTCGACTCTGCAAACCTCCCTGTTTTCCTTTAGCTCAGAGCTGTCCTTTTATTTGTGGCACCTATGGAGATGTTTGAGCTAGAACCCAGGAGTGATAACAGTGCTCCCCTCTATGGCCTCTTCAGAGCATTGCCTTTGCAGCTTGATTTGAATTACTAAGCTATTGTCATAGCTGACGGTGGCGTAGCTCTTGCCTTCTGCATGCTCGCAGGAACATATAGAACTTGTAATTCCAAAAGAAACCCCAAATGAAATCTGAGATTTGAGTTGTACCTAGGCAATAATTTTAATAGTGCTACTTCGAGGTGTAGGATGCTAATTGGGTGGTATTGATATTGTACTAAATGAACATGCATCATTGAAGTCTATTGTTGCATCACTTTGTTTAAATATGTAGTATGTTGCCAGCAGCAGCATGCTGATGGAAAACTGTCACAACAGCAATCACTACAATCTGGGAGTTAAGTTTGACTGAAACATATGTCTTCAATTTTAATAGCTCAGCTTCCCAGATGCCCTAGAGGAGAATATTGCCTGAGAAGGAGCTTTTCATGTAAGAATAATTTGTGTTAAGTAGCTCAGTGATCTGTTTGTTAGGTTAGAGCTGACAGTTTGTTTATATTTCTAAAGGGGTATGATGAATGGGGGAGAAGTTGATGTTAATTAGCCTAAATTGTTCCTAAGAATGCAGAGCACTTTGCCAGTTCCATTGTTTCTGTTTCTTTGCACATTTGCAATAATTGAATGGAGCTCAGACCATTCATCATAATTTTAGGTAAGATAGAAATAAATGAATATAGCACGGGCCAGCCTGTGCAATGGAAGATGTCATTTTAGAGGTCAATTAGATAAGACATCAAACTAGGACTAATGTAGCATTTCTATTCTATAAATATAGCAAATGTGAGCGTTTCCATCTATGAAATTAATTGTCTCTGTTGTGATACTAGTATTAAGTATTTCTTGCAAAGCTGCTTTGTCTTATTAGTATGTTTTTATCTTAGACCTCAACTGTTACCTCAAGGTATGGACCCCGGATATTCCATAAGACAAAATGTGCTACTTTTCAGTATACTGTATATCAGATATTATAAATCTAAAAAAAAATCTGCTCTTGGGAGAATGGAAGCATTTATCAGATGTCATATGCAGAAGGTGTTAGCAAAAGGGGCTGAAATAAATCAGAGGTATGGCAAATACAACAGTGGAGAGGCTTTTAATATTGTTCATTTGACTTTAGTATGCTGTACTACCCTTTAGTTTTAAGTTTGGGAAACAGCCCTGCTCAAATTCAAAACATCCTATACATAAACAAAATGATAATTTTATAAGAATGTATATTTTGTATTGAACATTTTCCTTGATAAATTGAAGTTAGATTTGGGGGGTGGGGACTTGGAATGTTCGTTTTCAGTCCTTTTACAAGACCATTCTTTTTTAATTTATGCACATATAATACAGGAAGAGATGGTATAAATTTGTGGACTGTGGAGAATGAGTGAACATTTTTGAATCAGGATCTTTAAAAGGGGTGAAATTTGAGTATGATTAAGTTAGGAAAAAGGCTCGCTTACGGCGGAAGTCAGAGACTCTGTATACATTATAGGCATGTCATGGCTTTTAAAAAGTTATGTTAGACTTCTATACAAATTGTGAAGGAATTTGTATAACCCCAAACAAAAATCTGTGTGGCTCTGAACTCTTACAAAAGTACAAAATAAAATAAAATAAAAAGGAGTGAAATAATAATAGTAGTTAGTATTCCAGTCAGGAGTGAGTGTTGCTGTAGGGCAGGCTGCATGGGTGTTTTGTTGGTCACTAATTTTCTTGGAAGGAAATGATCCCATGGCTTATGCTATCCGCATTTGTGCATATTTGCCCTATAATTGGCATTTATTAAGGGGACTTTTGGTTTGATGGATGACTGTCAGGGCATTGCCTGCTAGCTTTGATGCGGATTGCTTTTGCATGAGGTTTTTTTACATTAACTCATTAGAAACTGTTCTGCTTCAACATGCTCTTTATTTACCTTCTGAAAATGTGAGACTTTTCAGCCCAAGTTTCAAGGGACTTAATGTGGTTTTATTTGTGTACCAGTGTTTCAATTTGGACAGATTAAAAAGGTACATAGCAGAAAAATACTAAACTTTCAACCTGTGAATCTTAACTTATAGAGGTTCAGCTTGATTAGTTATCTTTAAAATGCCAAGCCACTAGCAAAGTATTTTTAGTTCATAGAATTAAATTCTGTGTTCCTAAATTTTTTTTTAAGAGAAAAAAAGGCAAGCAAAATCCAGTCCCATAAAAGCAGCAGGTATAGTAATATTTTCACAGCAGGTCGATATTCAATGAAAGTTCAACAAATCCAGGATTGGTGTCTGAGACATATTAGTGGTTTCTTCAAGGCTGGATTGATTTGGTCTTTTCCTGTAATGTATCTGGGACATAGGACTGTTAATTAGATTAATTAGCTATAATGTGATTTATAAGGCAGTTATAATAAAACTATGGTTACCAGTGTATTTAATCGCATTGCCATGTTTTGATTTGACATTCAGAAAAGCATATGAAAGGAATGGAAGTTGTGTGTGCTGACAGTCACTTTGAAGGTTCTTTTAATAAAGCATTTTCTCTACAAATAGGTGTGCAAAGAGGAACTATAGCTTGTTGTGCTGAGCAAAGCTTCTCTTAGCGTGAAGAAATAATTGCAATGTTCAGCAGGTTAAATTTTTCCTCTAGGTTCATATTGCAAGAAGAAAATTTGATAGAGAACTTCCTGCTTTTTTAGTTTTCCATTGTTTACTGCCTTGATGTTGTAATAAGGTGTTGCACATCTTGTGCTTGTCACCCTTAAAAACAAACAAACAAAAAACCAACAAAAAATGACAAAAGGCAAACAGGTTTTTTTTGCAAACTCCCAAATTATTTCCGTGTTTTCAGTTGATGCATGGATACACTGTAACATAGTTCTTACAAGGCATAGTAAATGTAGAATAAAAATAATATTGAACCTTGTAATTCAACATTGCTTGGATCTGAAGATTTGATGTAGACAGTTGACAGAGTAACATGACATGGGTGCATCTCTTCTGCAATGCAAGAAGCTTGTGAAGGATCTGAAATTTATTTGGGTTGATCCCAGAATGAAATGATTGATTTGTTCCCAGTCCTGTAAATTACTTGTGCATGTTTTTAACTTGCTTGAACCGATTCTCTGGACCAACTGACATGCTGGAGTCTAATCATTTGTTCAAGGGTTTGCAAGCTCACAGCTTTCTTGCCTGTATGTTCTGGTTGCTGTAATTAGCTGTTGCTGTCTAATGTCTGTTTGAATGCAACTTTTCTGTTAATTACAACTAATCTTGAGTCTCTGTCATGAGGAACTAATTTCTATTTCTAGTAGTAAGACTTCAAGGAGTATATAAAAAACATATTAACCAAATATAATCCTATTCTTATGAATTTGTAAATCAAAAGGCCTATTAACCTCATTGAACTGGAAAAAAGTTCACTGACAGTGTTTGAAATGTTTGCTCCCTTTTATTTATTTTTCATGGCTTGATATAGTACCCACAAGATAGCAATGCCAGAAGAACCTGAAACTAAGTGACCAAATATTTTGTTTGTTTAATTTTAAAAAGTAACTCTGTCTTTTACCCTTGCCTAGGGGTGGTAGGGAATGGGGAGCAACAGATTTGGCAGAAGAATGTTTACCCATGGTTTAAGCTTTTGAGTTTCATCCTGAGAGAGGCTCCAAATACAAATTTGAGTTGGAATTACTAATGTTGTGCTTGTGATGCCGGTATGAGAGAAGCAAGATTTATAGAGTCACCAAATTCAAGCATGGAAAACAAATTATCAGTTGCTTATTCCATGCTTGTTTTGAGTAAAAATCTGAGATTTGTTTTTTACCAATAAGTCGAGTAACACAAAGTCAAAAGTTCTTGCTATCTATGGAGTTTTATTTTCTCCACAAGGACTATCAAGTGGTTCATTATTGAACTTGACCAGCCACAAGTAGCTGGTGACAGTAGCAATTAGGCATCCCCTTCCTTACACGTAATGAACAAACAAATGATGAAGAGGACATAGCTTGTTCACATTCATTTATATGGCTTATTTGACTAAGGAGGCTTGTCTAATAATAAATGCAGAGGACACTCAAGTTGGACTTTCTGGTTTCTCTTGTAGTTCAGCTGCTGTTCTGCTATGTGGCTGTTTTAGCATTTGTACAGCCAGTTGGAATGGGACATTGGATTCACATGGGAGAGAAAGGAAGTTTTAGGAGGCCATACAGTGGGAAAACTGGTCTGTTTCTACCCTAAAGCATTTCTTGAGGTCCATCACAAAGATCATGGGGCTTTTAAAAGGTATGTCCCACAAGTTGTGTGGTATAGAAGTTTCTTATGGTTGATCATTCCATCCTTTAATGAACTAAAAGTTCTTTCAAAGCTGAGAAACTATGCTCTGTGTCTTACTCTCTACCTATCATCCCTTACCTTCTACTTCTGTCTATATGTGTGTTCTGCTGGATGCTAGATTTTTTTCAGCTCTCTCCTTCCTCACTATTTCTTCTCTGCATGGAGCAATGTAGCATGATTCATGTGGGCTGGTGGAGGAAAATGGAGCTGGACTTCTTGCAATGGTCATCTGAGGTTGGGGTCCAGGAATCTTTAGTGGCAGCTACAGGTGCTGTGCCCCAGAGCAATGCATGGCACAAGGAGGCCTCATCATAAGTTGAAGCATTAGAAGTTTTGAGCTGTCCCTGTCAGCCTTGCTGAAGCTTAGAATTTGATAATTTATGTTCCTGGAATCCCAAGTTATCTCCATTCCTTCAGCCTTTTGAGTTACATTCCTACCTGCATAAGTCCACACCTGTAACTTGAGGAATGAGAAGGCTGATTAAAAACTCACCCCTGACTAAAGGTCACTACTGTGCTGGCTAGTTAGTATGCCATGTGTTGAGTCAGAGCTAAAACTGGAGAATCAGGGCTGTTTCTGGCAACGCCTATGGTATAGAAAGGGGAAGATGCCTGAAGTGCACATTTTGGTCAACGGGCTGTTTTCTCTGTTTTAAGAAGTTTCCCCTGAGTCTTTTGACACCCTGCAAAAGATATTAAAGGACATGATTTTACTTGCATGAGGACAATAAATCTTCTCTGGCACCACAGGGGTTGAACTGAATTGGCGTCTTCAAGTACAGCCTGGTATACGCTGAGGTAGTGAGAAGATGACTTCTGTCACCTGTTTTATGGGGGAGAGATATTGACAACCTTACCAAGACTGTGACTGCTCACTCAAGCTATTTTATTTTTTTTCTGCCCTCACTGGCTAGAACAGGCATCTCATACACAGCTGAAGTCAAGTGGTTGATTCCACAGCTACTTTTCTTCAAATACCTGACACTAATTATTTGCTATGTAACTAACTGACAAAGAAAAGCCTGTATCTGCAAAGTAAGCCAGTGCTATGCTCTGGGAGCAGAATCCATGTCTTTGAAATAGGTACTTTTATTACCAACAAACAGAACAGGGGACCCATCTAAGTGAAAATGCAGAGGATGAGATTTAGCTCTTGCTCCTACTGAGGAACTAGGAACTTTATGGCAGCTTCAAACAGCTGGACTTTGGCCAAAGAGAATGAATAGAAGAGTATGGCTTTTTAGCCTCATAACTGAGGCACACTGATATGTTGTCAAGAGTCATGAGTTCCTGTTACTATTTTAATGGGAATTTGTGTCACAATATGTGAGGGGGGGAAAAAAAAGCTGAAACTACTGGATCTAAAAACTAATTTCACACCTCCTTGCTTTTGGAGAAGTGCCTCAAGCATTAAGATTAGTCTTGAGTATCCACTCTTTCTTTGCTCTAGTAGTCTTTGTCTAAAAGATTTCAAGCTGATGAGTTGTGGATGGAGAACTGAAGTCCATAGGTAAGTGGGCAATAGATCTTAGAGCATCACGTATAGAGGATGCAGCAGAGAAGCAGACTTATCTGCCTATGTAGCCTGTAACATACCAAAATGTAGACTCTAGTGTGTGTTGTCAGATATCTTGGGCAGAAAGTATGAGGCATATCTGAGAATCTAAATTCTTAATTCTCTTGCCCGTATCTTCCTTAACTGGGGCCGGAGGCTCCCCTGACAGTCACTGAAATTAACAGTATTTAAGTACCCCAAAGGGAGCAGTGCTCTAAAATGCTTCTCGGGCATCTAAGTGTAAATTGCTATGTGGGTCTAGCTCTCAAATCATCATGCCAGTGATCCCATGTCAGGGATTTTCCCTTTAAAATTTTTGGTGTTCATGTAACTTGCTACCATGGTAACCTGGTAAACCATGCACCAAAAATACTAAACCTACCCATTGGTAAATGTGTGTGAAAATTCTGCTTAGAACTTTGCACAGACATTGCTAAATCTACTACTGTGTGGCAGTAATTAAGCAAAGACTTGTAAAACAAATCTTTCAAAAAAATTTTTGCCAAAAGTGGGTTTAAAAACAGTTCAAATGTTTCATAGGTTTGGTTGAGATGAACGGAATCCAGTGTGTGTCAAGCTTTGAAAACTGGTTGAAAAGGAGAATTTGGGGTGCAGATTTGAGTTGGATGTAAAATCACTCGTGTACCTGAATTCAGCCTGAGATAGCCAGATCTAGAACACTAGTTCCACCTCTGCTCCACTGCAAAGAAACATGTTACAAAGTCTAAATCTCTGCATGTACCATGCTGCCAATGGCAAACCTCATGTTTCAGTGGCTATTCCAGACATAGGTACGAAAAATAATGCCTTTAAGAGGAAAGTTACAATTAAAACTAAGCATTTATTGTTGTGGAATTAAAGGAAAAAGAAGTATCAGTGCTATGCAGCTGTTTACAGCACAGCAGCAAACATGCTTTTGTTTTTTCAAGGACTATGCAGGAAATCTTTGTCTTCACTACCTTTGTTTGTCAGGCACACAGAAGCTATGTTTAAGTTAGTAGACCTGGAAGCATTTCCAGCCTCTGGGGTCTGGGCATGTCCGACTGACCTCATCTTGTGTTGCAGCAAAACTCAAGCACAAACTAAGCCTCACCCTGCAGCCATGTATCCCAACAGTGGTCTTGAGACCCAGCTTTCCACCAGTTCCTTTCTCTTTCCTTCTGTCCCCCCAGGTGCTATTGATTGATGGGAGGGAAACCTGAGTATGAGGCCAGATGGGAGCCAGACCACACAATAGCTGATCAGCCTGATCTGGGTGATCAGGAGCCCAAGGTACATAGTAACATAAAATGTTCTGCAGTAGGCATGCAGCTTATTAGCCTAGGCACAGCCAGAAAGTAACTCATGAGCAGGAGTAGCTTGTCTACCTCTTATGTAAGCAGGTAGAGGAAGTTACTTATGAGTGTATTTATCAAATAGTGCATGATTGTGTACTTGAAGTCTTTGGATATGACTTATCACTAAATCACCAACAGCTTTAATTTTACATAGTGGAGGAGAATCAATAAAGCTATATCTAATAGTGCATCATCAAACAGGTCATGTTAAAAGTGATACAGGTGCATTTGTTACATGTTCATGTCTAGGATTACAGGTTGAATCCTTTCTTATAGATGGAAAAAATGTTAAAGGAGAAGCCCTTTGGTTGTAGAAGGTTGTAGTCACTTCCACAAACCAAGCCAGTGAAAATTTGTTGAAAAGAATGTTTTCTGCAGGTTATACCCCACTGGGAGACAGTAGTATGAATAAACAGCATGATATCTGGTTAAAAAGTTAGTTACATATGTACATTGGGAAATGATAAAAATGTAGGAATTTTAGTCTTCTGAGGAAGAGTAATTTCTAGCAGGTTTCTAATGTGCTTATTTAAAATGTAAGTTATGCTAACTGGTATTTACCACTGTTAGAAGGCTGCAGAGATTTTCATATGGCTGTATTCTTAAGTGAAAAATGGAATATTTTTTTTTTTTTTACCCCACACAATGTGAACACTTTCAAATTTGGGACCAGGCAAAAGAAAAAGTTACCCATTTGAAATCTGGAGAACTTTACAATGCTGCAAGTAAGTAAAAGCAGATGTTGTAAAGTTTAGAAAATCAAGACATTATTTTCCTGTTTCCACTGAATATTTCTAAACACATTATAAATAAGCTTTGAAGTAGTACAAAATACTGTGTTTGTTTTACTGATAGCATCTTTTTATAAAAAAAAACTTTATCAATGCTTGTTTAAGTTATAGACTAAATGATATCTGTGTGGTTAAACAACTGGCTGTATCTCTTGCAAATACAATGCTAAACTACTTGCAGTGTCTGAGCCCTTCAAAAGCCTATCTGATCTTTGAGTTTAATTTTAAACAGATTAAATATTGTCTGTTTACAGAATGTAAAAATTAAACTCTCATCTTTTGCATGTTCCTCAAAAGAATATGATTTTCTTCTGTTGTTGTAAAAAGTAGTTTTAAATCAATAAATTGCTCTAAAAATCTTAAGTCAAAACCAGTCATTTTGTGTCTGGCTCATTGTTTCTAGGCATATGCTTTACTTTCAATAAATGTTCAGAGGCTTTAATAAACAAATAAATTGATCTTAATCTATATTTGTAACTCAAGGCACCTATTAAAGATCATGCGCATTAAATCTTTTATGTGGTTCTATTAAAAAGTCACCAATGAACAACAGACTTGCTGAATTGCAAGGTGTCTCTGTTAGATGAAGCAAAGTATTTCCAAGTAGCAATCATGTATTTGGGGCTATGTGTATCAAAACAGCATGGGAACTAAAGGGAGACTGAGATTGCAAGTTAATTGAATTATATCCAATTAGTAGCCAGCTTTAGTTTGGAAAACAGTCCTAAATAACAATATTGTCATTCCTCAATTAGTGAGTCCTGAGGAGACTGGCTGTTGAGAATGACAAAGGAATTAAGTAGTCTTGGTATTTGTCACACTATATTAATATTCATCACACTATATTGATATGCCTTCACACTCAGTGAATTCTCTTTTTATAGCTTTAAGGTTCTGAGCTTGAGAGGGGAAGAGGAGGGAACGTTTTCTCATTTTGCCATTTCCAGTGCAAGCTTCTGCTGAGCAGACAGGTACACAAACTGCAGCAAGCGCTGTTTTTGAGTGGCTGATCATGTGAGAAAGACATTGACTTCACCTTCTGTACTTACCTGCTTGATTAGACTACAGTGTTGGAAATTGTAATCTTACTGTCTTACAAGATTTTTGGATCTGAGATTTGAATATACTGATTGAAATGAAACAGTTTTGGTTGGCCTCTGTAAAATTTTCATGCATGTAGATTTGTTTGCATCCCTAAATGACAGAGGAGCAAGCATCCATGTTCACTGGTGGTGTATTCCTAGAGCATATATACAGGCGCAAAGAGCATATGCAATACACAAGCAAGTTCTTCTCAGGTTATTTTAAATGGCTATATTTGTGTTAGTTGTTCTGGGCTCTCTCTATAGTCCTTAGGTATAAGTAAGTCTCTTTAGGATACTTATCTGACCTGTGTTAGAAGTTTTTCTTAGGGTGAGTCAAACCATGCAAAACAGTGTTTGTTTCCCCGAGTACAAAGTGAGTCTGATCAATTAGCTCAGACATCTGTATTGGTTCAGAGGAACTTCCTAACATGAACTCACACTTTGAATAACTAGTTTCCTCTATGTATTGCTTACTTTTTCTGAATTCCTCTAGTTTTTAAGCAGGGCAAGACAACTTTTTTTTTTAAACTTAGTCTGAGTTGCTTGAACATAAATTGTCATAGCAGAAGTTTCTAGCATACCACATGCGATTTGTGATGTTAGGCTCAGGATTTGAGACAGCTCACTTCCCAGAAAAAGTACAACTATGTGAACCCTTTTTTGCAGCCAGAACCAATCAAGTTTTGATAGATAATCAGCTCTGAATTACCTAGGGTAACTTGGAATAGGGAAGAGGAAGGATTGGAATAACCCCAGTAAGCAAAGCCACAGGAAACAGATTAATTAAGCCATACGAATGTACACTGAGGGCTTAATGGAGCAATGAAAGAAAATTTTGGTGACCATGACAGTGGATGTATAGGCACTTGGCCTAAAGATGAGACAGAGGTCTGTACTGGTGCAGCTTTTCTGGATTAAGACCGTATCTGAACCTAAACTGGCTCAGACCTAAATTAGTGTGGAGTCTGTGCAGCCCTGGTTCTAATAAACAGTTCACAGATGAGGGGCTGTTGACTGTTTGCTATCAGTATTGCCTCGTGCACAATGCTGTGTATATTGTACCAGTGAGAATGCAGTCCATGGAACACTTTAAAAGGGGAAAATTATATTTTCTTTTCTTTCCATTCATGTAATTATCCCATCAACGTTCTTATGACTCACAGTATATCTGCATCTCAGGACAATTGTGATGTGTCTGCAGACTGCATTTTACTTCCTTTAATTTTTGTTAATGCAATTATGTAGTCTCCTGAAGCCAGATATTCACCAACCTGCAAGCAACAGGACCTTTCAATCAAAGCATCACCTGCACTCTATTACTGACATAGTCATATTTCTATTTTTGTTCATTCCCTGACCTCTGTGATAAGACAGCCTTACTGACATTCCAGGTAGGTCAAACCATGGCAAGTGGCTTTCATTTACTAGAATTGTAAGCTGCTTTAGTCTCTCTCTTTCCCTTATGTCTGTAGACTATTTAGCACTAGGAGCCCTGAGTTTTTTGGGGTTGGTTTTTTTTTGTTGTTTTGTTTTTTTTTTGTTTTTTTTTTTTTACTGTAGTCATAATCAAAATGGTACAAGTACCCAAGCTGACTGAGGACTTGAATGAAGCACAGCTTGTATCACATATGCCAACTTTCAGCCATCAAAAGGTAATTTAATTTGGCCTTCTGAGAAACTAAATTTTGGTTTTAGAGCCATAATGACTAAAAAAGGTTAGGAGGAAAAGAGTGTTCAAAATATTTATGAAAACCACATACTACTAGGAAAATTTCCATCACTGTATTTAAAATTATTTTTTGAAACTGGAAAAGTTGTATAAGCAATTTTGTAGTAATTTTTTAATGAATAAATTCTATTAGCATTCTTTGTCTCTTCTTGCATGAACTAGTTCATTGCATGATTTACTCTTGTTTTCAGAAAAGAAGCTCAGAATTCACTTACGTGTGGACTACATATTTTTCTCATTTATTAATAGTCCTTTTCTCACCTTTAATCTTCACAAAGAAATGTGGGTCCACAGTCATCAGTCGTTTTATGGGATGTTTCAAATACAGATATATTGTTATTGCACAATAGTTTGTTTTAATAAAATTATTAAAATATTTTGGGGTTAAGAGCATTGTTGCTACATTCAGTAGGTAGGCTTATTAAATTGCAGTGGTAACAGTAATCAGACTAAGTTCTGTAATCTGTGCTGTTGCAAAAGCAGAGCACAGTAGAATATTTTCCTTTTCCTAGTACAATATAGTAGATGTCCTCAGCTTCATGTATGTATTGTGTACATTAATGTTTACACAGGAGCTGAAATAAGCAAAGATGTTACACAATTCATACAGGTCTTTGGAAGTACGGAATTTCTTTCTGGCACAACATTTGTTTCTTCACACTGTGCCATGTCTTTCAGTGGGCCACAGTATAAAACAATGCAATGCATTTACTTTTTCTGCAACAAGACCTGCTTCTCACCACTTTCCCTGAAAGCATTTCCCTGTCATTCTGGACTCCTCTGGCATTACACTTCCATTTATGTTACTTTCAGCTCTTGCCTTGAAGGACATCTCTGAAAAGCTTCCCGTACAGCAGACTCTGCTATGACTTCTAAAATGCAAAGGACTCTGCTAGAAGTAGGAACTGTGTCTAGACGCTGTGATGTGTTTTTCATTACCAACTGGGCCTCACTAAATGATAGGGTAAATTCATTAAGAATATACAGAAACTATCCATGCTGTCTTTGACTCTTAACAGTGAAAAGATGAATTAATGCTCCTAGCTTAGAACATCACTGCTTAAAACTTTCTTTTTCTTGTAATGTTTTACTTCCTTACTCAGGATGTATTTTTTTGTTTTTCAAGCTTGAGTATTATATCAATGCGTCCTGTCTTGCCCTAAGTTTACAAATTGATTTTTGGTGTCATAGAAAGGGTTTTTGTTGTAATGACAATGTGCTGTTCTGGCACACACTGTTCAGGCTGCCACAAAAGTGTTATTTTAGGAAGATGGAAAGTTTTAAGGCATAAAGTTTTAATGGACAACAAGTCAAGCAAAGAGATGGATGTGTGAGGAGGAAGATGTGTCAGAAATAAAAGCGAGGTAGTTTGTTTTGAAGCCTGGGTGTTACTTTTTTCTCAAAAGGGCAGAGATAATTAAATTTGGGTACATCCAACTGATCGATGGAGGAGATAGACATAATTCAGAGTTGGAGTCTTAAGAGGTTTTTTCTTGTTTATTGAAGAGGACTGAAGAAATCTGCAGTTGCAAGGTAGGAATATGTGAACATAAATCAAGTCAATACCACTTTGTAATTTATTTTCCATTTTCATATTTTCCATTTTGTAAATGATACAAGCTGAGACATCATCTAGCATCTGTTGTATACTTTCAGGAGGAGGATTCAGTTCTGAAGTCCTGTTTAGGGCACTGTAAGAATAGCTTACAGAGCAAGCATACAGTGTGAACACTGCTAGTGCTTTACTTTATTGAGATATGCTTAGTTATGCATTCCTGTTTCAAGTCCTAAGAGGTCCTGTCTGGGAGAGCTAGTTATTAAATACCTTGACCTGTATCTCGTTAATGCATAATAGTGGTGCTTTAACACTTTTCTGTTCCATTATTTTCCTAGAGGTGGAACAAGATAATTTAACACTTCTTTTGCGTGTTTGTTTCTTACTTGTATGCGTGAGAAGAATCTTATAAACTATAAAGTAACTCTATAATCTTAAACCATGAGTGAAAAATTATGGAGAATCCATATGGTAGATCTTCTGAATTGAGGAAAAAAAAAAAAAAAAAACCAAACCAAAAACCAAATCAAAAAACAACCAAACCAGCCCATAATGGAAGGGTCCCAGAGATAGGAAGCTCTTGGATACAGTAACAGTTCCAACACTTCCAAGTATATATACATCTTGTTTTCACCTACATCTTGGTAGTTTTTCTATACTCAGCTACATGCTTTATTTTCCTCACAGTAGTTCAATTTATCACCATTCTTGAAATGAAGTTTTCCAAATTGGTATATGTATAGCTGCATCCTAAAATTGAGCCAGGACCACCAATGTTCCTGTCAATGATGGTATCTACCTTGGATCTTGGCCCCTGTGGTGGTAGCTGCTACTGCCACTGCTGGTGGGGTAAAAAAACTTCCCTCTAATATTTTTGTGCACTTATTTATCTTGCTTATCTGCTTGTTTATTAAACCTATTAGATGACGTATGCAGTCTAGCAAAACTCTTATGAACATGCTGCAATTAATATAATCAGTTTGTAGTGCTACTTATGAAAACCTGTTTCTACTAAGGTAGAAAACTTTAAATTCCAGCTTTCTTCCCTTAAAATTGCTAGTGGCAAAAAATAGCCTCTACAAGTAGATGAAGTCAGTTATCAGATGTGAGCCACGTCAGACAATTGGAGGTAACTGATTCCAAAACCAAAGACCCTTGTTTGAGAACACCTTTCTGGTAATTCCCAGCAGTTCATATCAGCTGGACATCAACCAGAGTCCTCTGCTGAATTGGGCGAGAGAGAGGGGGAGGGAGTTTCTCCAGGCCCACCTTTTCACCAGGGCTCTGGTATGTATGTGTGCGCTGCTTGGTGCTGGCAGTATCTTCATTCATAGAAGGGAAACTTCCAGTCCTAACTACATTAGCATATTGATGTTTTAGCATTTCATCACAGCTTAAAAGAGCATCATAGGGTTTCATTTGTACTGATGGATCAAATGGTGTTAGGGCTGTAACATTAAATTAGACTAATCAGGATCTTTGAGGAAGAGACAGATTTCAGTATTTTTTAAACAGTTCTGATTAAATTTAATTTATTCACTTCCCAGGAAGACAATTGTTTACATGGAGGCCCATATCTCTGGCTATCAGGTGTGTGAGGGACCTGATACTGTAATCTTTATATATGTATATGAATTCTTGATATGTTTTGCTAAGTATTTATGATATAGAAAAGAGGATCAAAGCGCTATACCTGGTATATGGCATGAAAGATAGTAATGTCATGTATGTTCTGCTGGATTTTGTTTCATTTTTTTGTTACTGCAGTGAAGATGACACTGATGCAGAAATGAACCCAGTGTTCTCAGGTAACTAATTTAATGACCAAGCATGCAGTCCCTTGATTTTCTTCAGTTTTTCAGCTTTTTGTCTTGAAACATTTAGCATATTAAAGATAAAGTCCATTCCACTGAAGTTGTCCTGGTAGTCTGTGAGGCCAAAAAAACACAGTAGAGAGCACACTGATAAATTCCTAGTTGTTTGGCTTCTGAGAAGAAATACAATATTTTATACTAAAGATATAAGCCATGACTTTGCTGTAGTATTGGGGCTGAAAAAGGAGAATATAACTGAGGTAATCACAAATCCAGCAGAGTAGGATGTTTTTTCAGTCAAAAGTGGTAGAAAGCTTCACCTAAAGATACTGTGATGTGAGAATTGAGCACCTGGGAGGAGTCTAGGAACATATCTGAACTATTTGACCTGACAAACTGGTCATGTTATGACTCATGCTTAGCCTGAGAGCTGATAATTTGCCTAGCTCAGTTTTCCAGTTATAGAAGAACATTTTTTTGGAGGCTGGGAGCAATGTGTGTGTTTTGGTTTGGGGTTTTTTTGTGGTTTGGGTTTTTTTTAGTGGAACACCTGCCCATATCCTTTCTTAGTGCAAGGATGCACGCTGGATTTTTGTAAACTAAGGAGTAATTTTTTCTAGGATTTTTCTTGATTCATTTATTGGTAGCACATCCCTGGGTTGCTATACAATTCCTCTCTAACTACATTGGCTAGAGGGAATGGTGTTCATTCTCAGTTGTCAAAGCTTTTATATATGCCACATGTGCAATGGTGATACCAATGTGACAAATAGCAGAGTCATCTGATAAATTGTATTTACATCCACCTTTGACCACCTCACCTGCTTTCTGCCACTACTCTATCCCCACTGGGATTTATTTGACATTTCCAAACCTTGGAGCAGCTTCAAACATCTGCTAATTTAAAAAAAAAAAAAAATAATAAAAAAAAAAAAAATCAACCTGCCAAAGAAAAATTTCCTGCCTTTCTCCTAGCCAATGAAGTGTACTCTGCCTCCAAAAAATACACTGGCCTATGTAAAAAAAACTGGACAATAATCAACTTGGCATGGCAAAGTTTAGTACTTTACAAACTGTCGTATTTTGGACACTTTTGGCTTCAGTAAGATACACTGTCTGGGGCTGTCCTGAGATAATCAACTTTAAACCAGGATGTTTTTACTTATAAAATTCTATTGGAAGGCAGTTGATTTCAGTTCACATCTGCAAAGTTAGTCTGTGTACCCACTGATGTTCGTAGGAACAGCGTTGGGCTGCTAAGAACTTGAAAAAAGTCTTCAGTTATGGTGCAGAAACCTTTGCTGGAAGCTCTGACCTGTGATTACTTTGTGTTGAAATTATATTGGTGTCCATTATTAATATTGCCTAAAAGCTTTATGACGATTCAGTCTTTGGAAGACTATAATTTAATTCTAGCAGGACACTATATTGGCAGTGTTTGTATTTAAACTCTGATGGCTCCACGTACTTCATCATAGACCTATATTTAAACTTGACATTAGGCATTTGCTTCAAAAGTACTCTCTGAAACAAGATGTTAGTTGGCTTTTGAACAACTTTCTCCACCTAAGTCACAGGCCATTTAGTCTCTGTTAATGGCAGATGGCTGATCTTAAGGGGAACATGAAACAAGTGGCTTCACAAAGCAGTTAGATATTTGCAGCTGCATTTAAAAACAGACTTTATGAACTGCTTGGTTAATGCTACTGAGGAGAACAGCTAAATACAGGACTTCTAATATGAAAAAATGAGAGCACCAGTAAATATGTGGAATGGTTTGGGATAGCAGCCCGACATCTGTGGTATGAAGTGTTGGCCTGGAAATATGCTGCAGCAGTCTGTGCTTTACAGTCTGCAGTATTCTTGGCTCTGGTATCTTATTCAACAATAAAAATTAATGTGCAATATAAGGTTTGATGGTCACCATTATTGTGAAAATATGATCACATGTGGAAGTATTTCATAACCATTTTCAAACATCTCTCTTCTTTTAAAAATGTATTTAAGCACTGGTTTAAAGTATTTCTTATTGTCTAATAGGGAATGTACTTCTAAATAATTTCTTTCTCAAAACCATTCACCCCACCTCTTCAGACAGACACTTTGAAGAGTTCACCATTTTTGTGACTAAACCAAAATGTGTGAAATACCTTGTTGTGGTGTATCTAGCTGTTAAATAGGCCCCTTGCCAGCTGGGTATATTCTTCTTAAAGTTGTTGGAGATACTGGGACATAAAGTAGTAAACAAAAATGAGCCACTTTAATTAATGGTAGAAATACTCCACACACATTTGCCAAATAGTCACTAGAGGGAAAACACATTTTTTCCATAATAAAATGTAGTTATTGTGAAAAATGCCAGACCAATAAAATTAGAAACTGATGTTTTCTAATTGATTTGTGAGAGTACAGCGAGAAACTGTAGAAATTACTCATTATT
The DNA here is from genome assembly GCF_900496995.4 of Aquila chrysaetos chrysaetos. Taxonomy (NCBI): domain Eukaryota; kingdom Metazoa; phylum Chordata; class Aves; order Accipitriformes; family Accipitridae; genus Aquila; species Aquila chrysaetos. The sequence goes on from NC_044005.1 coordinate 28,535,724, forward strand.
GCTGCTAAATACATCTAAAATTGTAATGGAGACTGCCAATAAATACCAGCAGTGTTTTTGAAAGGGATACTTAAATTATGCATTTAGAATTAGTTTCTCTATATGAAATTATAAATATTGTTGTGGCAAGAACAGGACTCATCAGTAAGGAATTTGTAAATCTGTTTGGTTTTTTGGGTTTTTTTAAGTATCCACCTCTGAAATTCCTGTTTGTGATGTACTTGCACAAAGCCTTCTGTGTTATTTAAAACTTGTTTTAATGTAATGAATTGTGCTTAAGATGGATAGGGTCTTGCACAGGTGAATGTGGCAAACACTGAGATAAATCAATCATTTAATTTCCCTTCCCTTAAAAAGAAGGGGAGGAGAGTATGGAGGCAGGGAGTGGAGAAAAGGGAGAAGAAAATAATATGAACTAATATGCAGATGAAACAGAAAATGAGTGCATAATTTTTTTTCTTTCACTTCTGTTGATATAAGGTCCTCTAGGATTATATATCTTTTAAAATCTATTTTTGTCAAGGATCAAATTTTTCTAATGATAACATGAGGGAGTAATTGGCATATGTAAGGTATCACTTATGTGAGTATGAAAACATTGATTTATCTTTTCAGTATTTGTCAGTGTGCTTGTGTTTCTCTGAAACTGTTCTCTAATCCTTGCTCTGTTTCTTTCATTAAGTAAAAAAACATCTGGAAAGGCAGCAAGGAAAAGGTATTCTGAATTATTTTAAATTGCTAAGTATGGATGTTAGCATATATAAAAATATGTGTGTGTATATATAGACACATATACTAACATCCCAAAGTTAAACATTATAAATATAGTGCATTACATTATACAGAGATGTGGTGCTTTACAGCAGTGCCAGAAATGAATTTTTAAGTATTTTGTTTCCCTATTTAGTGTACCTTTTGGAAACAGAACAGACACTTCTGCAGCTACTTTATAATGTCTAGAGATTAGTTGCTGGGATGTATTTTTTTCTCTTAGGTTTAACATGTTTCTGCTGTTCCTGGAAATCAGTGGAAACACTTATCTGTTTACTTAATTGTGCTTTTAACCTGACATGTGGCAGCAGAAGCAAGGAAATTTCACATTCTGCACTCTGCTGTCAGCTTTAAAAACACATCAAGTGTAGGGTATCAAATTCACATGTCTGTTTTTTTCATGGCAAATAAGGGTTGCCCGTAGTGTAATAATAAAAGAAAAACAAGGTGATCAAAACTGTTTTGAAAAGAAGCTACTTTTAGTATTGACTTCTCTGCAAATAGCTTGCTTAATCGCTGCTTCCTTAGTCATTATGTGTTGAAGTAATTTCAGTCACTTGATAAAAGAATCCCTAAAATCTGCTGAGCTATCTCCCAGCTAATTTAATGGAAGTCATCTATAGGTTATTGGCCGGTTCATCCATCTTGATTCACTATAACGTAGTTGAGAATGTTACCAGTGCATCATCATCATAAGCGTTGCACGTCTGGGACATGCACGTGTCTATCACAGTGTCTTTCTATTTTGGATCATTTGCTTCTCGGCGGTCTTCCCAACTGGGTTTCCCCTTGACTCGCTGTGAATGGGATGGCACAGTTGTAGCATAACCTGTGTGATGAGTGTGTGCGCGCTTTTGGCAATCTTCCTAGGAAGCTAGCAAGATTTAAAAATACTACAGCTCTGTTTAGCTGCAGCTTGATGTTAAATGATACTAAAAAATTTAGATTGTGGAAAACTCTGTATTCTATATTGGAGTTAATTGTAGATTCTTGGTGTATTTCTATTTAGTTTTCTATTTCTTCTGTGAGAAATGGCTTTTTTAGCTGAGAGCTACTGCTTCCCCCCCAACTCCTCAGCCCTGACCCCTCAAAAAAAGTGAAAAGAGAGCAAAAGTGCAACAGGGCTAGCAACAAATAGAAATAAAGGGAATGAGACTGGAAGGGGAAGAAGATAAAACCTGGTTTCTTTGAATTGTTTATTCATTTTGATTATGAATTGATCCAGCCTCCATTAAAATGAATGTAAGTCCATTACATTCACTGCAATTGGATTCAGTTGTCACTTGCTAAATTGCACTTATTTTCAAATACCTTGAATGTCTCTTGGAATGGAAAGTTGTGAAATATTTTGTTGGTAAATGTTGATTTAAACTGTTGGGATACAGTCAATTTTAGAATAGTATTGTCAACAAATGTTGAATCTTTTGTTTATTATAATGTCTTTTAAAAATAAATACTTTTTGCTGTTTTTTTTTACTGAGTTGTTGATATTTTTCTCAAGTAGCAAATGCTAAAGGATCTAACTTTTGGTTTTTTTCTGCTTTGATATCAATGTTTAAATGCCATAGTACTAGGGTTAGAAATACTGCAAGAGTCTTTACATAAATTCCATGTTTCACTACATGGAAACAACACTCTGATTGTAGATTTTGGAAAAGCTTGGTTTTGCACATATAAATTCAGGGCCATAACTGCAGAGTCCTCATTTATTAAGCCTGTTAATAAATATATATGTATTTTAATTTTGTTCCGCAGTACAATGATTAGTTTGCCTTAAATTTCAATAGGCATTTGAGTAAAAAAAAAAAAAAAAAAAAGGCACATCAAAATTATTTCTTTAATATAACATATCGTGGCTTTGGAAGAAGAGAATGGGGATGTTTTGACAATAAAATGTGTGGCATTTCCTGTTGGTTGAAATTTTGGTTTGCTTACTAAGTTAATATTTAATGTTATCATTGGCAAGGCAAACTTCTGTAGGAAAATATCAGTGTGAATTTTACTAGTGAGATGGGAGTACAGGCCATAAAAATTCTCAGTTTCCCTTTTAAAAACTTAATCCATTTGTCCAACAGGAATGAATACAGAAGGACTAGAGGTTTTGAACTTCCCTCACATCTGGGTATAGCAGTGTATTTTGACTCCAAGCACAATAAAACAATCGTACTTGCTGGTGGTATATGACATAATGACCCAAATATGTTTTTAAAAAATCATTTATTGCTGTACATAAACAGCTAAGTTAGCACAGGGGATGATAAAATAACATTGGTAATTCTTCCTTTAGCTGGGAACCATTGGTGGCCCATTAGGATTCCAGATGTAGCCATGTGTGCTTTTCCATTTGTTTTCTAATGTCTAGTGCTTGGGCCCTTGGTACCTTGGCTGTGGTTGTCAAGCGTGTTGGCTTTTCAGCTTGAGGTCTTCCTGGAGAAACACACTGGCCTAGCTAATAGCTATAAAGCAGCTTATTGTCTTGGGCCTAGTTTGTTGGCACTAGCCGGAGTGAGGGCAGTTTCCTGTCAAAGGTCAAACACCAGCTTCACCGAGTTTTCTATGGTAAACACTTGCAACTGGACCTCAAAATCTAGATGTTAAAATACAAATAAGATGTTTCAAAACATTTTTTAAAAGACAGCAATCTGTGACAATTCATATCTACTAAGAGTACATTGGATTACATTCAGGTATTCAAGTATTATGTGGAAAGCATTTTCTAATTTCTTTTGCAGGCAATAACTTAAAGTACTAAAATGGAATAATGAAAGAGGGGAAAAAAACTACTAGAGAAAGTAACAATAATGAGCTGTCTTTACCTGAAAGCTAAAATAAAACCTTCACTTTGTTTTGTATGAGTTAGGATTCACAGCTGTCTTTAGCTATTGATAACCTTGTGATGTTAAGACGAAACGCTTAATGCATCAAGCTTACACTAAGCAAAGGCATGATAAGAACAGAGCTGCTGTTAAATTAAGGTCAGTGTATTGGTACTTGTTTATATAGATTCAGACTGTCAAAATCGTTGACTTGCTGAGTTCCATGGGACTATTTATGTGAGTAGCTCCCATCTAGAAGTAATTGTTTGTCATTCTGGCCCTACCTGATTTCAGTGAGAATATTTTAATAAGCACTGTTCAGTGTCATTACAGCCTATGGTGATGTGAATGCCTCTATTGAAATAGAAGTTCAATTGGCCATGTAAAAAGTATATTGTGAAAAATGTTGAGTTTTCTTTTTGGGGTTTTTTTTGTTTGTTTTGGTTTGTTTTTTTTTTTTAAAATCCTTTATTATACATGTGAGTTTGAATAGAACTGAGCCCAAAACAAGGCAGTCTGGACATTCCGGAACTGTTTGTGAATATGTAGGTGTGCGTATCCTTGTTTTTGTATGTGTATGTATTTTATCTAATCACCTACCAGTATAATACAAAATGATCTGAATTTACTCTGAAGTCCAAGAATATTGCTGAACTCTATGGTACTTTGCATCATCTGTACTACGTTTACCTGGCACTAAGAACATCTTGATTTTCTTATCTTTAAATCCATGGATTTTAAATGCCCATGGGGGCATTTCTGAAATGTGAACAGTTTTAAATATAAGCTGACCTTAAGCTTTCCATTACAATTAAATTAAACAACCTAGATTCGATAATGAAGATAGGTGTCTAGCTCTACTAGTAAATACAGAACACGCGAACAGGATTCATTATTCAAGATGCAAAGCACAAAATCATTACCAGAGACCAGCTGTATCCATGCATCTGAGGAAGTGCTGGTGGCAACCTGTTTAGCTCCTGCTTGTGATAATCCAGATTTTTTTATTTTTTTTTTTTTAAAGCCAAACAGTGGAACTTTTTTGCCCACTAGTGAGAAGCTGGTGCGAGTAGTCCAGCTGAAGTCACGAGGACTCATGCCTACTGTCTTCTGGAAGATCAGTTTGAGAGGTTTCAGACCCAGATTAACCACAGCCTATCCTCTGACCATGAGGCTGTGGGCTAGATGGGATGAGAACCTTCCTGTCCCTTGGTAAAGCTTCCTGTGCAGCAAAGACTGTGGAATTCTGAGGTCACAGCAAGCAGGTGGTTGCTGGTGAGTGGTTAGGACCATCATATGCAATGGGAAATGCCTTTTTTTGTTGGTTTTTTTTTCCCCTCTCTTGCTACCAGAGTGATTCTCAGAACAGAAAATAGTTTTGCTGACCTTTACCAGAACACGTGAATGAGCACTTCAGAAACAAAATGAAAGTGAAAGTGGATTGGGAGAGGGAAAAGAGGGTGTAGACAGAGGGCGATGAAGTGAAAGGCCCAAGCAGGCGAGACTAGCCTCATCTTGTGGCACAGCCATGTGAGTTATCAAGAGCAGTACCTGAGTGTTGAGTTCTATTGAGCAGAACTGGCCGGAGTTCATGCTTTTATAGCTAATCAGTACACCTAATTTCTTCCCTGAGCTCTATGTATTTTCATTATGCATCAGGTTGTTTACTTCTGTACACATTTACCATGTTTATATTCCAAATACTGTATCAAAAGAGGGTTAGATTTTAAATGGCAAAACTATCAGAAGTTTATGAAGTCTCTTACGCCAACAGAGAATCAAAACAAAGTATAGTGAGAAGTACCTACCTTAACGGTATCTTATAATGGTAACAAGTTTTGTGGGCATGTCTGGCTTTAATTTTTCAGTATACCTGACTCTTATTTGTCTGTACCATTAGATTTGTGTAGTAAAGTATATAGTGTGCTTTTGTGGAGTGTTATGTTTTCACTTTTCTCTGCTGGGAGCATACTAAGCATAAAATTGTAATTGGTATAGAAATTTTCTTAAATTCTTCAGTTTTATGTAACACTGTGAATGGTGGTGCAGGCTACTTGACTAGCTCAATCCACAACTGAATCAACATGATAGTTCCTTTCTTTGGCCGTTTCTGTTCCAGCATTATGTTGCTATACAAATTCAGAACAGAACAATTCCTGTTGCGTGTGAAAGATTGAAAATTGGCTAAATCCCAGCCCTTTGACTTTTGCAAATTAGAAGTCATGTACCTATCAATAGAATGTTATTTGAGAAGCCATTGAGATTCCTAGGTCAGCAAACATCTTTGTCGATAATTCCATCTCCTTGTCAAGGTAGGCTACTGAAATCTGACTGGTTAACAGCTTCTGCTCTCGCTGCTTCATGCACAATGGCATCCAGTGACCAGTCTGCAGATACAAGTGTCATGTTTTGAACTGCTTCTCATAGGAGACAAAGACATTAAATCATTTAAGAAATCCAAGGTGAAGGAAAGAGTGTTTTCTTTTTTTGGCATTTGCACTCTTTGGCCATCAAAGATAAACACAACAAGCCAGCAGTACTTTGAGGATTCATGTCACCCTTGACCTTTACTGGGCTTAGTTGAAGCCAGCTGCTGTACAGCTGGGCAATGACTTGCAGTATGTGTAAGGGCACTTACATACTGTCACTGCTGATAGCCACATGCTGAGATACTGACAGCAATGTAGCATTTTTAGTAAAGTAGCCCAAGATTTATACCCCCTTTTGAGTCGTCTTCTGTAGATGTCAAATTGAAATTTAGAACAGGTCTTGCTAACTCTGAAGTTTCACAGAACTCACCTCTACTCTGGATCCTATTACAAAAAGAAGCTTTGGAAACATTGTAGTGCAGATCACTGTTCCAGATGTGTCATGAAGGGGAGGAGTTCTATAGTGTGGATGACAAAATGGCAGAGGAATCAAATACTTGTTTCCGTTCACTGTAGTAGATGGTACTCTATTTTTATGATGGCTGTCTCTAGTATAGGTACAAGAAAGAAGCTGGATTGCAGTGCATACAAAATATTAACAATAAAGGTCATATATTGCTGCATCTCGTAACCACTTTAAGAATTTGTCATATGAGATTTCAAAGTACTTATTGTAAGACTAATTGCATTCTGACTGCAGGGGCATTTTGGTGGTGGATGAGCTCATCTTTAAGTTTGTGTGTCAGTATGTGAAAGCATAATTCAATTAAGAGGAAAACATCATTGATCTCAATGAAAAACACCGTGCAAACAGAACACCACAAAATATGTCAACTGAATGTTGTCAGGGATTAAAATAACTGTTCCTGCATCTCTGATTTATTTTCTTTGTTCAGTGTTTGAATAGAAGCATTCTAGGGAACTAATTCATGACTCTTTCTGCATGAAATGGTTTCCTTGAGGAAAAGACATGTAATACATGTTTTGAAGAACTAACGGTTTACTTTATTGCTGTTAATATCATTAGAAGTTGCAACTTCTGTCAGATATTTTTGAGGAGAAACAATATCCATTTAATGGGTATCCAAACCAAAGCTTTTTTTACTGTTTTGTTTTTGGTTGTTTTTGTAAAAAAAAGAACACAGAGTTGAGATATGTATAATTGCAAAAAGCATGTTCTTGTTACATACACCGTGTATGCCAGAGTTAAAAAGGGAAGGATCTAGCTGTTGTCTGTAATTGAACAGTTTGCGTTGGATCCTCTGCCCTATGATAGCCATTGTTGAGAAACAGTCAATTTTATCATGTTTCAGCAGAGGTGGTTACTTTGATATTACAGCAGTCCTTATGGTTGCCTTGTAGAACTGTTCCAAAGAATATTCAAGACTATGTATTCCCCTGCAGGATACAGAATTACACAGTGGAACTTTGTATTAAATAACGTAGGATGGTCATGCTAAAGACCTTTTCTACATTCCTGCATGGAGACCAGATCCAAAGGTGGCTAGATCACTTCTCAGGAAGTGAAACACCCTGGATTGATGCCTTCCATACCAGAACATAGAACTCTACTTTTAGGCAAGTCTGAAATTTTAAGCAATGAAGGCATGCTTTATCTTTTATAGTCTATTTCTGATGCTGTGCATTTTGCTCTTTCTGCACAATGACACTCTCCAGCACTACTGAAAGGCAACATCAGACTGAAGCTAGCCTGTACCTGCTTCTGTCAGGTAGAAGGTGTTGAACCCCTTCTGGATTGAGGAAAGATTTCAATCCTAAGTTCTCTATGGTTTCCCATAAAAAAAGTGACTGAGGCTGAGCACTACCAATACCTTCTTTGTTAAGGCTGTTTTATAAGTGTTCACAGACATGTTTTCACAAGGTCCTGGTCTGCGTGTGCATGTCAAGTATGTTGTGGGTTTGCATATTGGATTGGGCCCCTCATGTGGCTTGTGTGTTGCTCTACTTAAGTTTTGAAACCTGAAGAGGCTTAAGCAGGAATTAATTTAGCTATGAAAGGCAGATCTTGATGGGCTCAGAAGCATCACCAAGAGCTTATGGAACATTAAGCTTAGAGAGTTGCCTTCAAGGTTAGGCAACTCCTGAATAGAGCGGTTTTGAAATGTGTGCATAAAGTTGTCCCAAGTCTTATTTTAGGAGCTTATATCCTCTGCTAGTTACTTTATATTTTTCATGGAAATCAACAGTCAATATGTTAAATTAAGCCAACTTTATTGAATTTAAATGCCAATGAAAGACTTCTGTCACTAGTAAGCCTGTCTCAGTCTGCTTAATGATAAGGATTAATTTAATCCTTAAATCCTTAATTTTCACCCTCTTCCATGTGTATCCTCTTTGAAGAAATGTTTGTTACACACTTCAATGAACTGAAGTGCAGGAAGAAAACAGTATTAATACATAATTGATAATTGGTTTTAGCTATGACAGTACTTGATGTCATTCATGGATCCTGAGTGTGTGCGTAAAATGTGTTAAGCACTAGGTGATATGGCAGTTTACATTAGATGCTGGAGCTGAAGAATGACTTGTAGTGCCCAAAGATTTCTTTGGGCCTACCCTGTATTTTCTAGTAAAGCCAAACCGCTAAGCTGGATGGGTTTGGACTGCGTTCAGACTGTGAAGCAGCTAGAAAAATGCTTCTAAGGGGTGCCTGAAAATGTGCAGGGAAAATTGCTGAAGCCACATAAGCCAGTAGAGCTTGTTTTTAGGTCATCTGCTTCCCATCATTCTGCAAGGGACAAGGCTGGAGCTCACAGTACTCTGACTGGTAGTTAGCTGGTGGAGTTATCTCTGATGTTGCTTTAAGTATAAAGTATCTTGAGATCAGAAGGTAAATTTGAATTATTGTGCCCTTTATTTCTTTCTCTTTCAGTTTAGCTGCTTTTCTTATGGGGCCCTTTATTAAAAACAGTGGGGGCTTGCTTCCAATTGGTTTCTTCTGCAATGCTGCTCAGGGGGTCTTTGGCTGGGTGTGTGTCTTGATGCTTTTCATAGCCGAAGTGCCTTTATTGGCTTCTGTTGTATAAGTATTTAAACAATGTCAATATGGAAATTGCTCCTTGGCAAAGGATATGCAGAAGGGATTTCAGACTGATGTCCGCCTATTTTGTGTTACGTATTCAGAAAGACCTGCATAGAGCCCACTCTATTTTTAAGAGTAAACAGTCAGTTTACTACTATTCCTGCTTGAGTCTGTCCGATCTTTGTTGACATAAAAAAATTTATTACCACTGTGGCATTTTAAAAATGTTATTTTTGTGGCATATACTCAGTAATATACTTAGTAATTATCACATTTTTAGAATGTATATACACACATTTTGTTTTGGCAAAGGTTTAATTTGCGCATATCTCAACTGAGAAAGTGGGAAACAAAGAGGATGGTGTGCTGGATAAAGTAAGGATACTCTTGAAATGCCTGTTTGCAATTAATCTGTGATAACTCACTCTCCAAGTGAAATTATTCCTCTTATAATGTACTAAGCTGAGTTCAGTGTTTACTTGGAGCTGACCTTAAATCACCTGAATCATTTGATTTGAGACTTCCAGTTGATCTTGAAAGAAAGATTCAGAAAGAATAAGCACTTTCATTTGTAATAATTTACTAGGATCGTATTATTGTTTAATGAAATATTTGTTACACTTACATTTTTAGAATTAAAGGTTGTCTAGAAATGTACAGTAATTGGTACTGACTCAAAAATTGCAGCCTGTGTGTGAGGGAGAGCCAATTTTTTTGTTGAATTTCCAGAACAGAAATCCTAGTACGCTGCTCATAGAACACACATGGTGTTTCTTCACTTTTTAGGCATTAAAAATGATGCTCCAGCCAATTAAACACTTTCATGAACTTGTACACTGTTTGATGTCCAACAGGCAGACCCATAATACTGTAGTAATTACATTATTAACATAGATTATTGATTCATGTTTCTTAGGCAATAAAGACACCTAGAATAGGTGCAATAGAAGCAACTAATGAAACTACAGGATACTTTGGAATTAATGAAGGATCAAGTATTAGTTGAGTGACTTCAGTTTAAATTAATCAAATGTCTACCATGCTTTCTTTAAGAAGCTTTTCAACTTTGAAAAATTAAATTTTGTAGCTTTGTGTCTTGTGCTCCTATTGGTATGAGAAGACCTTAAAAGAAAGTTTCCTGTGTAGGAATCTTTCTCATAAGAATCTGAGCAATTTTTCTGCATGCTAACGTAGAGCACAGTAGTCCAGGGAGTGGGCTGTTAAGCCAAGATGTTGTATCACTGTCTCTGAGTTTATAAAGTTGTTTCTCAGTGTATTTATGTGAAAACATAGTTGGAGCGACTAGAGGTGACATATCATTTGTTTGGCACTAGATATTCTAGTTTATTGTAATTTGTGTAATTGTGTGTCAGAAGAGTAGATAAATGGGCATTTAAAAGGTTTATAGGTAAGTTTTTAGAAGGTTACGTTTCCCGCTTATTTTTATACAGTGGATTTTTTGATGCTACAGTAAATTAAGAAGTTGGATGATTTTCATATGATATCCTATTTCACTAATACAGAATAACCTTGAGCCACAGTAGGGCAATAATTACCAAACTTAAATCAGAGACAAACTTGGCCAAACAGCTGTTTTCAGTTTGTTAGGAGATCCATGTGATTTACTCTCTTGGTCAACTTTCATTACTTTAAGACAAAATTTCACTGGAGATTTTAACCCTGAATTCCCAATCTTGTTTGCTGCCTGCTGTAAAATTGCATGCTTGAACCGTCATGGCCACTCAGTGTGTGGGGGAGCTACTGTTGGGTTTTACATTGATCCCAGTTTTCATGACAAGTGGTTTCAAATACTAAAGGGTGCAGGTAGAATTCAGCCCTAAACATATTTCTAGATGACCTTTCTCTCTTGTGGCAAAGGAGGGGAAATTACCTTGTGTAAGGTCACTGTCTTGCACTTTGGTGGTTTGCCAGCTAAAGTGGTGAATCACATCATTGTGAATATTTGGCACACAGGTTGACACACATTGTCACTGTTTTTATTGTTGATATTTTACAAGGTCAGCACATCTCTGCTGTTTCACCCTGAAGCTTCATATACTTCCCAGGTTTCATTGCTGTGAAATTTGAAACTTAATGCCAGCCCTTATCTAGCAGTTAAGTCAATTGGACTTAACCATATCTGTATCCAACCACTGTCTTTGTTGTGTTTTACAGGGCTACCATAACACCGATGTGATGTATTGATAATACAGTGATTGTCAGAAACTGTCATAATGGCATTATGCGTTACTGAAAGGAGAATCCAGACATAATTTTGGGGTTTTTTTCCTGTTTTGCACAAGTTTTCTTACTGTCTAATATTGCTGATTCTCTGGCTTTTCTGTGTGTTACACTATATGAATGTTTTAGCAAATTTTGAAAAATGGCTGAATTTGTGATTGAAAGTTAAACAGCTGGCAAAATCAAGAAGTTTCTGATAAGTTTATTTACAGCATCAGTTCTGTTATTGCAGTCTGTTTTCTTTCATGGTAGTCTAAAAAGCGGACGTGAGAAAAGGAAACTGTTAAATGTATCTCACATCTTTGGAACTAGTTTAAAACTTTCTTTCATATAAAATTGTTGATATTTTTTTTACAGCTTCACTAATAGCATTTCCTGCCCTGGTTATGTTTTTCCATTTAGAAAAGATAGTGCTATGCCTTATTACTTGTGTTCCTCATAGAGCACACTCAGCAATTCTGTACTCTGTCTGTTACTGTCCTGCTTCAGAAAAGTCAACATGTCTGAAAAAATGGGGGCTACAAATGTTGCACTGCTTGTGGTGGCTGCTTATCTGTGCAGTTGTGACACAGAAAAATAATACTACAGTTTTTTGCATGGCCTTTTTGTCTTCAGAACACTTTGCAATAATTAACTACATGTTATCCTGTTCTTAGAAAGTAGAATTTTAGTCTCAGCTCATACACATCATATGCAAATATTAGTTTGGGAGCTCAAAGTTATCAAGGTAGCTACATCATAACTTTAAGCAGTGGAGTTTAGTTGTATAGGAAATATGAATGTGTTCCAGTTGTATAACAAGCAATTCACCCCATCTCCAGTGGCACTGAGTGTAGCTGGGTTTTAACTTGATAGACAAAGCACCACTTTGTTGTCCCAATGAAGGGAGAAAGTTTGGAGCAAAATGAAGTCCAGAAAGGCGGGCAGGTAGCTGATCTCGGTGAAGAGAGATTTTACAATGTAGTTGTCTTGGAGCCAGGGTTTCACCAAGGAGGTATTCACTTCCATCACATTGACTGGTTTTCAGGCTCTGGGTGGTTCTGTGTCTTGTTTTCTTAAAGCTGTTGCTTATATTGTGCCATGCTTATCCTGTGTATTTCACAAAAGGCTGAAAGGCTTGCTCTAAAAATATCATAAATGGGTGTGCTAGGAGATCTCTTTTGCTTTTGAGGAAGGTTAATGTCCTCCAAAGCCAGGAAAAATTTCTTTCTGAAGGATTAAGTTTCTAGGAAAGAATCTTTATAGCGTACTTATCCTTTTAGTAAGGCATTTGTGGAAAGTCTTCATCCTATGTTAGTACTGTTGTGTGTTATTGATGCTATTGCTCAAAGGTTACACATGAATACTCAAAAGAGAAATTAACCGTGTAGTTAAAAATTCGCAGCATCCAGTGTCACTGTTGTGATAAATCCATGTTGAATATCAAATTACAGGAACAACATATATAGACTGAAGTTGTGCAATGTATTTATGAATATCCTGACAATGCTAAGACATTTTCCTATTAGTTTGTTGTTATGAAGACCAGTTCTTTCAAACATCACTCAAGCAAATTGTACATGTTGATGTTTAAGCAAAATGGAAATAAAGACAAGCTACTGAAAATGGGTCTCTCTTATCTTTATTTATGCATTCAACCTAGATAAAAATGGTCTTTTCACTAGAATCAAAGGAAGTGGCCGTTGAGCCATCAGCTCTGAAAACCCATCATCCCTCTGAGTGTAAAATAGCTCTCAGTAGGAAAAGCCTTGAGCTGGTTAGTGAAGAGAGCAGCCGTCTTCTGACTCTGGAACTCTTTGTGCATACATACAGACAGGATGATGTGAAATAGGGACTCCTACTTCTTTCTACTGCTTTTGTGCAATTGTCCTATAGGCAAGGTTGGGAGGTTTTTTGAGTGCTTTTATTTTTCTAATTACATGATGAACTGCAGAAAATAGCCATGGTTTTGATCCAAACCCCTAACTCTAACTCCTTACCTCTTTTTAAGTACATTAGGTGGAATGATAGTGTGATCTTCCCCTAGTGGTTATTCTTAGGCTCCCCTGAAGCCTAAGACTATTGCATATCCCCCAGCTAACTTCTGCATGCCAAGAGGAAGCCTAAACTCGGGGTTTTTTTCTCTTGTGCTGTGAAGTCCCCTTCCATGCTTTCTGCCTGCAGTTCATCACTTTGCAGTTGCCTCAGCCAGGATCTGAGTGTTCGTTCTTTGCTTTCTTAGTTTCCCGTATGTGATCTTTCATAGTGCAAACAACACCCAAAACAAACAAACAAAAAATCTTGTCCTGTTTCTACTTAGCCAAGATACCTGTGTTTTAGAGTTTCTGTTTTTGCCTAGAGCTAGGAAGGAAGAAAGCCAGTACACTTCAGAACCCAGAGGGGCTACAGAGGAAATTTTCAAGAAAATGGACTTTGCTTTTGGTGGGTTTTGTTTGTTTGTTTTTTCAGGAAAGCTCATAAAACATTTGATCTGATGCTAGAAGACTCACAGAAATGTCCTTTTCAGAGAGATGTGCACACACTCCACTAAGGTTAGAGAATAAAGAATTGTTCAAAATTTCATTGACAATACCTATAGTAAGAAATGGTTACACATTATTTCTGTACTTTTCCACTTATAGAGAAGTTATATTGCATCCTTTCATCACTGGCAGAGAAACCTATACATCTTTAGTCAATATACTGCAGAATCTCACTTCATCAGTGAGGCAGGTGCAGACTTTATCAGTTGCTCACCTTGCTTAAGGTAATGGATTAAACAAATGCTTTCTGGAGTGTAAAAAAATAAAAACAACAAAAAAAATTCAAAGTGGAAAAGTTGGAGAGTGAGCTGCTTTGTGGGAGCATCCACAGTGGTGAATGAGTGTTCTCTTGGCCCTGAGACATACAGTAGAAAAGAAGGCAAACATTTCTGTTGTCACAGCTGAGCCCACTGATAGTGAGCTGTTTGGTTAGGAGAGATGTAATTTGTCTTTGTTTCTTAGTGACAACTCCATGCCAGAGCTACTCTATGATCCTCAGGAGCTATGTAATGTTGTGTTCAAGTGATGTATTTGCTGAGTTAAGCATGGCTAAGTTTGTCTCTGTAGCAGTGACACTTACATTCTGTGAAAATTACAGGCTAAGGTTAACACTATCCTAAAAACTAAACTTAGGAGGCATTTGAGGGTGGGTGGAAAGGAAGAACAGAAAACACCAGTGTATCCTTATTTGAACTGCTTAATGATGCCCATGTAAAGATGGAAGTTTCTGGGGACATTATTAAATAGTTAGTGAATATACAGGAAAATTACAAATTGAGTCCATGCACTAGTTTCCACATTCTATGAAAAGGAACTGAACTATGACTCAGAGCAGATCCATTTCAGTGAAGGAGCTCTGTTCTTCTGAACAGTAAATGCTGAGAAATACTTACTGAACTTCTACTTGACTGGTATGAAATGTCAGTCATTGGCATTGCAAAACTTTGCATTTTTGGCTTTTATGAATATGTGCACATTTCTTGTGAGGCTGTAGACGTATAGAAGGTGACAGCACTTTAAAACCCCTTCTGTGACTATGATAAGAAAAGACCTGCAAAAGTATTTTGAAAATCATTTGATGTTGCACTGCAGTCTTTGAAGCAAGAATAAGGCAACTGGTGAAAGTTTCCGTGTCACACATTTGATGGTAAATGATGGACTGCACCACAGAATGTTGGTTTGATGTGAATTCTGCAAAATGAAATAAGTTTCATAGTGCATGTTTTGCCACTTTTGAGGAACAGGTTTCTGTATGCCTTATGTAGTAATGGATTCTTAGTACTTTTGGTACAATTCAGTCACCTATTGGTCAAGTCTGATGTGGGATCTTGTAGTTGCTGTTGTTTGATGTCTACATATATATACACTTTGGGTACTTAAAGTTTTCCTGTTCATTCAGTCCTGCTTTTTTAGAGTTTTCCCTTTGATGCTGTTCATTCCACCTTTCCTGTCTGACATAGATTTAATTGTATAATTTTACTTTTACTGTTGCATAATATAAAGCTTGCAAAACCAATAATAATCAGCTAAGTGCTCTCCCGTGTGTTGCTTAAAGCTTGAATACATAAAAATACACTTCACCAAAGAGACTGTGAACCAATCAATCCCCCTGTTCATTTGACAAGAATGCCTGCACTCAATTTACTTTATGACCATGGAGCCTCTTGCATGCAAAAAATGGCAGGGGAGGGAAGGCCACAACAGGAGAATAAAGAAAGATGGCTGATAGGGAGGGAGGAGAATTAAACTTCATATGAATGATGTTCTAATGATGATTGCTGATCCCTTTACTTCAGTGTGCCTCATGCCTTATGAAGCAAATAATGGTATTCAAAGAAGTCTCGGGCTTAAGAGTCAATTATATCAAATCCTAAGTAATAGCACTTGGAATGAATAAAAGATACTCAAAAGGCAGTATGAGAAATGTTTAGATTCCACTGGCTAAAAACCATGATAAAGTTATTAGGGATCCCCGTTAATTCCCATCTGGAAAGAGTCTGCAATGAAAAAGCAAAACCATTGAACAAAATGTGAAAAGTTAACGATATCATAGGTAATTTGAATAGCACAAATTTTTTTTTTTAAAAAAGCTCTTTTCTAAACAGTAAATGAGAGTCTCATTAACAAAATATATGGCTATATTTCAGAAAATTCTGATACCTACTACAGAATTACAGGCTGCGGGGGGGGCGGGGAACCAACAGACAAACCCACAATTCTTTGTAATTTACATGTCAGTGGTACTTTAGGTACTCAGGTACTTCCAGGTACTTTATGAAAAGTATAAAATGAAATTGTCCTTATTCAGCAGTGTATTGGGTTTGTGTAGCAAGACTTTGGTAGTGGGGGGAATACAGGGGTGGCTTCTGTGAGAAGGTGGTAGAAGCTTCCCCTGTGTCCCATGGAGCCAATGCCAGCTGGCTCCAAGACAGACCCACCACTGGGCAAGGCTGCGCCTATCAGCAACAGTGGTAGTGCCTCTGTGATAACATATTTAAGAGGAGAAAAAAGTTGCTGTGCAAAAAAAAAAAAAACCAAACTGCAGCCAGACAGGAGTGAGAACATGTGAGAGAAACAGCCCTGCAGAGACACCAAGGTCAGTGAAGAAGGAGGGGGAGGAGGTGCTCCAGCCACTGGAGCAGAGATTCCCCTGCAGCCCGTGGGGAAGACCATGGTGAGGCAGGCTGTCCCCCTGCAGCCCATGGAGGTCCACGGTGGAGCAGATATCCACCTGCAGCCCAGGGAGGACCCCACACCAGAGCAGGTGAATGTGCCCGAATGAGGCTGTGACCCCATGGTAAGCCCACGCTGAAGCAGGCTCCTGGCAGGACCCGCGGATCTGTGGAGAGAGGAGCCCACGCTGGAGCAGGTTTTCTGGCAGGACTTGTGACCCCGCGGGGGACCCACGCTGGAGCAGTGTGCTCCTGAAGGACTTCACCCTGTGGAAGGGACCCACACTGGAGCAGTTCATGAAGAACTGTAGCCCGTGGGAAGGATCCATGTTGGAGAAGTTTGTGGAGGACTGTCTCCCGTGGGAGGGACCCCATGTATCTTGATCCATGAGCCTTTCATTCTATTTCCTCTCCCCTGTCCAGTTGAGGAGGGAAGTGATGGAGCAGCTTTGGTGGGCACCTGGCATCCAGCCAGGATCAACTCACCACAAGCACCAATGTCCAAAAATACTTAACTGTTCAGGAAGGCTTTAAAAAAATCCCAGAATGATGTTAAAGTGAAATTAGTGATGTGTTTGTTTCTTCCACTTTAAATAGTTCTGTCTACTCAAGAATGCAAAAGTCTCTATTTTTTCCCCACTTCAGTATGGTAAAAGTGTGTTTAGGTTGAATGTTGGAAGAGTAAACTTGCTGCTAACAGTTGGAGGATATGTGAGGGTGAAGCTTTTCTTATATGTGAAAATTTTGCACACTAACCAAGAGAGAAGCAAAACAATAGCTTTTTATAGATTTAGTATACTATTTTTAGAAGCTTTAACAGAAGAAGTGGATAAGCTTTCTGGTTGGTAGAAGAATTCCAGTTAACAGAGCGTGGTCCCTATAAAGAAGTTAAAGACTTCTAGTCAGTAGTTAGCTTTGATTTAAAAACCTTGTCACAGAGCTGTCTCTGAGAATGGGAAATTTCCGTGATTTCATTCTGTATGATTGTCACTACTAAACTTAGAATGCTTATATGCATGGCTTTAATTTATCATTTTAATGAGAACTTTTATGCAGGAAACTTTGCCTAGATGACTATGTGTCATAGAATACAATGAAAATATGAGAAAAAGTCATCATTTTTACTCAGGTGCGAGTGAATGTTGGGGAAACTTGCAGTCACATTCTTTTTTCCATCTTCATGTTAAACACAGTACAGCTATAATTGTCTTCAAGATAAAAGAAGGTAGTTTTCAGGGAGTATGATTTCTTCCTGAAACATACATAACTCATTGTGGTGCCATTTCAATAAGATCTGCTAGGCAAGTATTGTTATGAGTTGCTTTTAGTAAGTCAAAGCTCTTTTCTTCCAGGACTCCTACTGCTTTAAGAATCACTTTCTTTTTCTCTGTAGTACTCAATTAGAATTTCTTTTTGTAGGCCAGCAGTTTTCTCAAATTTCCTCACAAATAATCAGCAAATGTAATAGATTATGGATTTTAACTGAATAAAATGGCAATGGCAATTCCAGTTGATTTCTTGTACAAAGTACATTAATCATTGGTCACAAGTTGAAACAATATATTTATATACATGTGTAAAAGTCCATGTACATATGTAGTATGCAATGTAGATAGAATAGCCACTAAAGAAATAGATGACCTCAAGAAACGTCTGAGTTAACAATTGTGTATCTTTAAATTGGAAATCTAATTATTTGCCTTAGATTTGCACTGCTTGGGAACTTAATGCAAGACTATGTTAAATAAACTTATTATTTCCGTTTTTCATTTAACCTGTGGGTTATGGTATGACCAATCTGTTTTATATCCTCAATCAACAGATGATTGTATTTGGTAATAATTTATCAAGAATAAAAATCTGTTTTTGAAACTAATCACCTTATGTTAGGTCTGCCCTTTTTCAAAACCACCATCTGATATTCATTTTGTCTGCAAGACAAACATACTGATGAAAATGCATCTACCACAGGATATAGTGAGTGGAATGAAGCAGTTCTACTCTTTGTATATATTTAGAATATTTTGTTTTCTCAACAGATGGACCAAATTTTAGTATTAAAGAAAAAAATCAATTTTACATAGTACATAAACAATTTTGAACAAGGACATTCTGCATTTCTGATTAGTTTGTAGGAAAACATCCCATGGAATTTGAGGGTCAACTTGGGCCATATCAGAGAGAAGATATTTAAAAGGTTACTTTAACTGCTTTCTGTGTTTGGCATGAGAAAGCTATGTTTGGAAGTCAGAGTTCTGAGCAAGCCTTTGAATTTGGCCCACTGAGTTTAAATGCTGGAGTTTTCTTTTGGATGTTCTTCACGTTCTCAGAAGTGGCTGTTCTTTGAAAAGAGATTGAAAGCACAGATGTGTTCATGCACTAAATGACTTCTGTACCATGAAGCCCCTTCCTGCTTAGACTTCTGGCCATTGCCTAACCTGATGTGTTCTTCTTTTAGGCTGTCAGCTGAGTCTTGCAATTATTTCTTGGATCTTTCCTGATCAAAGCTTCCCATAATACTAAAATATAGGCTTGATCAGGCCAGCATGCAAGCCACATGCATGAAGTATATGGAATATGGGGCACTTTCACTATTATACTCTGTATACAGTAGTTCTTTGACATAAACTTTTGTCCCAGGAGGTCTGAACTGAGAACACCAAGTGCATTTTAATTTGCAGTGCCAGCTAGATTTAGACTTTTTGACCCTACTGAAATTCTACTCAGATTTTTATAGTACAACAAACTTATTAAATTTTGAAGTAAATCTCAAAAGAGGCAATAAACCATTACAAAGTCATGAAATTATTTTATTATTTTTAATTTTTAAGAACTGCACGTACTGCAGCTGGACTTCTTCCAGTGTTCATTCTTCCCCAACTGCTTTATTAAAACAAATCCAAACAGTTTCCCAAGGAAGTTATAAATTGTTATCAAAATTAGGAAATTAGGAATTCTATGGTGTCAAGTTTGTATGATAGACTATTTTTTATACTATCTTTTAGCAGTGAGTTATTCAGTGCTGTGATTTGAGATCACTACAATAACCAGTATTTACAATTCCAAGTAATGTATTCTGGAGTTGATATTTTAACTACAGATGAACTGTTCTTATTCTACATATTCATTTTATTTTTCTTGGGGGATTTGGGGTGGTGGTGGTTGTTGTTGTTTTGAGGGGGGGGGTTGTTGTGTTTTTTGGGGTTTTTTTTTTGGTTTGGTTGTGTTTTTTGGGGTTTTTTTTTTTTTTTTTTTACAGATTTCAACCAGGGGGCTTTCAGATCCCCTATAACTCTCCCCCTTCCTCCACCCTAATTTTGCTAGTGTGTTGGCCACCATGACAACAGGGATTTTGTCTGACAAAAAGTTAAAAAGCTTTGGAAAACAAAGAGGCTAAAAAATGAAATACAGCTGTTTGCACGCAAATATAAACCAGAAGGCCTCAAATCCTTTCTACTGATTGGCTGGATTACTTGAAATGTGGCTCATTGTTTCATAATAATCAGCAGTTATTTTTCCCTATTAAAATGTACACTGGCAAAATATTGGAAACAGCTTTCCCAATCCATTTCTATAAGGAACTGGGAATATAAAACATCCCTATAACTTTTACTGCTTATATGTTAAGGGACCCACCAAAACAAAACTGCATAGGTTCAAAATCCATTTTATATACACATGCATATTAAAAATGGGTTTATATACTATTTTTCAATACTGAGGAATACAAAGGTCTTTTACAAAGTAGCATTTTTGGTTACTGGTAGTGCAGTGAGTAGGCAAATGCGGCATCTGCCATAAGTTCAACTGTAGCTCTCACACATCTTTAGATGTATTTAGATCCTACTTTATTGAGAGAGGAAATGTTGGCCAGGTTTCTGGAGTTATACCCAAGCTTTAAAGAAGAATGATGGGAGATCAATTTCCAGTTGGACACCAACCAAAGATAGGCAGAGATTTACAGCTCCTTCATATATCACATCACAGCAGGCTGAAGTCTGGCATTGAAGTCTTCATGGCCAGTATGGTTTTAATTTTTTTTTAACTGTGTAATAGTAGTTCACCTATACTTAATCATAATGAAATAAAATACTTAAGGTGTTGTTTTCCTGTTAATTTAAAATAATATTACTGTAGTATCAGGGTATCCAGAGAAATGGAATAAGGCTACAGCATAAAAAAATAAAGAACAATAACAAGCAAAGGGAAGGCACACAAATTCTGACCTGCCCTGTAGCCAGCAAGGTGTGAATCTGCATCTGCCTGCTCCCTAGCCAAGAAGGAAGATACGTAGTTTGTAGTTAAATATTCAGGTCCCTTGGGTATGGGTGCAGGCAAGGAAGCACTGAGCTCCTGCAGTTCTTATTTCTTGGTTGTCCTCCAGACTGGAAAGCAGTGGAAGATTGACAGCTTGAGCAGTAGTGTCTTTATCAGTATAAGTGAATTGTTTTTTCTTCTCTAATTATAGATTTGGGGGTTTTTTGTAGTTTTTTTGAGAATACACTTTATCTTTGAGTTGAAAAGTTAGTTAATACTAACTTTTCCAAATTCCAATGTTCTTCTATTTTTTCCTTTTTTTAAAGCAGCACAGAAGTCTTTCATTTCTGTAAGTGTGTTCCTACTCAGATGAGAATTAAAGGACTGAGATGATAATTCTGAGAAAGAAGTAATTATTTAGATTTCTTTCAAAATTTAAGTACTTGATAGTGTGGAGAAGTCCAGCTCTTCAGCTTGTCAGGAGCATGGCAAGAGCTGACTGATGACTGAACTGTTAAACTAGATCATTGTCTGATACTCATGAGCATAAGAGTCACTTAGTACTTAAGGACTTGAAAAATTATCTTCATTGTAATGTAGTCTAATGGTCTACCTCCTTCTAGAAGAATTAACAATTAAAATCCTAGTAACAGCTCTTTAATGATACTTCTGTTGTACATTGATGCAGTGAGTTTTTATGGTGAACAATGGATTAGTAGGTTAAACCAAGCACTTTAAAGATGGGTAATATGCCATGTATTTTGCTATATTTTATCTTCTAAATGTTCTCAAAGAATCATGAGCAAATAAATATTTGATTTCCTTATGTGCCTTTCTATACATATAGGATAGTAATAAATGGAGAGGTGTGCATGTCTGCTGGAGAAAGTCCCATCAGCTATGCTGTCATTGAAATATGCTAGGGGATCTTTTAACAGAGCGGAGAAGACAGAAGCAGGGGACAAACAGACCTTTTGAAACCTGCCCTCACCACTTTTTGCTTTCAGTGTAATATCTTGTGGGGGTGGTTCCTGTTTCTCTCCTGCTTCTTTCCTTGAGACCTGGTGAAGAGAAATGGGACGTTGAGAGAAGGCAAGGAAAAAAATTAAAAACTGTGATTACTCTCAAAGTTTTTCTGCTGACTCTGAAAGAAAAAATTCTGATTGAGAAAATGTTCTGCATAAAGGTCACAGTTTTCTTGCTGTTGCATATCAGTTCTTCAATATGCTTCAATTCCGAAGAAGTTTCTCAAATGAATGTTTACTTCAAACCCATCATATTAAAATAGAGTTCTCATATTTTCTAGATTTTTATTTTGGAGGTTACGTTTGTAATTAATCCTTAGTATTGTGCTGTGATAACAGCATTAAAATTAATGTAAGTGCATGTGTATACGTGCGTGCCTACATTAACAAGTATTTGTATCTATAAATACAAATGTGGATGTCATTCATTTTCCAAACCATTTTTTTGAGAAACAGGAATTTCTTTTGTATTTGTCTGCATTATAGCACTGAATTTCTAATTACATGCTACTTTGAAGTCCCTCAGATGAATCCTTAATTGCCTGTCAAGAGTATTGATGCTTTTCCTTTTCAATATCCCTCTACCTATCCTTTTTTTTTAGCAATGACTATAGACTAAAAATTGTGAAGTCTCTTAACAGGCAGTTTGGCTTCATACTAACTATATTTTTGTTTGTTTAAGAATAGCATATGCATACCCACTTTGTAGATGCTAACTAGATTGCAGATGGTATGTTTCTTATTCTTAAAGAGGTAACAATTAATTTTGATGAACAAGAAAAAATTAGGTGGAAAAATAGCCATTGTTTCTCCTTGCCTTCCAAGTTTCTTACAGTGAGAGCAAAGTCCTGAGAAATTTTATATCTAAATTTATTTTGCTTTAGTCATACTTTTTGGGGGATGAATGTTGCTAGAGCAGCAGACCTGTATTCACTTCTAGTTCTCACAAGAAGTAAAAATATATATTAAAAAAAGAATATGCATGTGATACCTTTGTATATATGTATGCATGATTCTTGTTAATGAAGTACTGACTTCATATGCGCTCTGTTTTAAAAAACAGAAAATAAAACCAAAACATCACCAATGAATGTTTTGGGTGGTTATGTTTGCTTTAGCTCCACTGCTTTTTTTCTGGCTCTCTTAAGAGATTCATACAACCTTATATTCAGTGGCCAATTTCACATTTTGAAGTTTTCACACATGGTTCGAGTTTCTGGAGGTCTTCTTAATTTAGCCATGTATAAATTCAGTGTCTAGTCTAAGCTAGTTATCTAAGCTTCCTGTATTAATAAAGTGCACACTGAGAGGCATCTTGTCCAAAACTGTCCTAAGATTGGTATCTAAAGTAGGGACAAATGTTCTCTCATGGAGCTTTTATCTATCCTGGTTGAGTGGGAAATTGTTTCCTTAGACTAGATGCCTGACTTTTTGCCTAAGGTGGTAGATGAGATAAATTCCACCCCATGTAATAAATAACATAGTTTTAAGGCTTCCTCGGTGGAAGTGGATAAACTCAAACACAAAAAGGGATCCTACAGAGGGTGGAAGCAAGGGCAGGTAGCCTGGAAGGAATACAGAGAAATTGTCCAAGCAGCCAGAGATCAGGTTAGGAAAGCTAAAGCCCTGATAGAATTAAATCTGGCCAGGGATGTCAAGGGTAACAAGAAAAGCTTCTATAGGTATGTCAGTGATAAAAGGAGGACTAGGGAAAATGTGGGCCCTCTCTGGAAGGAAACGGGAGACTTGGTTACCCAGCATATGGAGAAGGCTGAGGTACTCGATGACATTTTTGCCTTAGTCTCCACTGGCAAGTGCTCGAGCCACACCGCCCAAGATGCAGAAAGCAAAGGCAGGGACTGGGAGAATGAAGAACCACCCACTGTAGAAGATCAGGTTTGAGACCATCTAAGGAACCTGAAGGCGCACAAGTCCATGGGACCTGATGAGATGCATCCATGGGTCCTGAGGGAACTGGCAGATGAAGTTGCTAAGCTACTATCCATCATATTTGAGAAGTCATGGCAGTCCAGGGAAGTTCCCACTGACTGGAAAAGGGGAAACATAACCCCCATTTTTAAAAAGGGAAAAAAAGGAAGACCTGGGGAACTACAGGCCAGACAGTCTCACCTCTGTGTCACCAGGATCATGGAGCGGATCCTCCTGGAAACTATGCTAAGGCACATGGAAAATAAGGAGGCAATTGGTTACAGCCAACATTCCTTCACTAAGGGCAAATCATGCCTGGTGGCCTTTTACGATGGGATTACAGCATTGGTGGATGAGGGAAGAGCAACTGACATCATCTACCTGGACTTGTGCAAAGCAGTTGACACTGTCCTGCATAACATCTTTGTCTCTAAATTGGAAAGACATGGATTTGATGGATGGAACACTTGGTAGATAAGGAATTGGCTGGATGGTTGCACTCAAAGACTTGTGGTCAATGGCTCGATGTCCAAGTGGGAGAGCAGTGCTGAGTGGGGTCAGTATTAGGACTGGCACTGTTTAACATTTTTGTTGGCGACATGGATAATGCAATTGAGTGCACCCTCAGCAAGCTTGCCGAAGACACCAAGCTGTGTGGTGCGGTCAACATGCTGGAGGGAAGGGATGACATCCAGAGGGACCTTGACAGGCTTGAGAGGTGGGCCCATGCAAACCTCATGAAGTTCAACAAGGCTAAGTGCAAGGTCCTGCACGTGGGTCAAGGCAATCCCAAGCACAAACACAGGCTGGGCAATGAGTGGATTGAGAGCAGCCCTGAGGAGGACTTGGGGGTGTTGGTTTCCAAGAAGCTCAGCGTGACCCAGCAACACGCGCTTGCAGCCCAGAAAGCCAACTGTATCTTGGGCTGCATCAAAAGAAGCGTGACCAGCAGGTTAAGGGAGGTGATTCTGCCCTTCTGCTCTGCTCTCATGAGACCGCATATGGAGTACTGTGTTCAGCTCCGGGGCCCCCAGGTAAGAAGAACGTGGACCTGGTGGAGCAAGTCCAGAGGAGGGCCACAAAGATGATCGGAGGACTGGAGCAGCTCTCTTATGAAGACAGGCTGAAAGAGTTGGGGTTGTTCAGCCTGGAAAAGAGAAGGCTCCAGGGAGACCTTATAGCAGCCTTCCAGTACCTAAAAGGGGCCTACAAGAAAGCTGGAGAGGGACTTTTTACAAGGGCATGTTGTGATAGGACAAGGCATAATGGCTTTAAACTGAAAGAGGGTAGATTTAGATAAGGGTAAGGAAGATATTCTTTACTGAGAGGGTGGTGAGGCACTGGAACAGGTCACCCAGAGAGGTTGTGGATGCCCCATCCCTGGAAGTGTTCAGGGCCAGGTTGAATGGGGCTTTGAGCAACCTGGTCTAGTGGAAGGTGTCACTGCCCATGGCAGTGGGATTGGAACTATAGGATCTTTAATGTCCCTTCCAACCCAAACCAGTCTATGATTCAGTGCAAGGAAAATAGTCTAGTGATTTTTGGAGAGTCTTATGTGCTTAAGTAGCCCCACTAGCCCTGGTAGGCCTACTCATTCTTTTAAAGCTAAATACATGAATAAGTCTATGCAAGATGGACCCCAAACAGTAAATCAAAACAGTAAGTTGACTTCTTTTTACTACAGAGTAATTTTGGAGTACTTTACTGTGTATTTATTCAACTCTTGAAATATCATATTGGAATGTTGGGAGAAGCAAATATGAGTGTGGTGTATTACTTAGTATTGTTCCATGTGCATCTTCAAACCAGTGTGCAGAATGAGGAGCTAGTGGTCCTCAGTTCTAGCTCAGACTCTGAAAGCTCAACATTAAGCACACTTTATTACTGCTTTACAGTTTAGCCTTCTGTCAATAGTTTGGCCTATAAATCGAACAAGCGTGTATTCCTAGGACTAAGAATGGGTACAAAGGCAGTTACCATGGTTCAGCTGATGCATGTTAACTAGTTGAATCGAGATAACTGGACTGTATGTCTGGGCCCTTTTTATTTCTCTAGGAAAGTCATATAGCATCTCTGGTTCTGCCTTGCTCAGAGCCAAAAGAAATAGAGGTAGAGACTGAGGCAGACTAGAAATTATAATCTTGGCAGTGCACAGAAATTCATCTATTTAAGTACAAGCATACTATGTAACAGTTGCTCCCAGCATAATTTGAGGCAGATGCCCTCAGTCTGTCCCTCTCAAAACTCAGTTTACAGTTCCTCTCACTATTTCCAGCTGTAGGAGAGGCAAGAAACAGTCTGAAGGCTTCGGTATTTCCCTTTTCCATAGAAATGTAGGTGAAAATCTCATTTACCTCTGGGAAACAGTCTATTTAGCCTACTTTTGCTGTGTATTAACTGCAGCTTGTGAGAAACTATACAGTCTGTTACTTTACTTTTAATATTAGATTTCTAATTCATAGTGTTCTGAATCCAAATATGCCTGTCTCTGTAATCCTGCTGGGAGGGTGGGAAACTGATTGCATCTCAGATAAATTGGCTCAGTAGGAAATATTCCTCCCTTATCCTCCAAAAACATGCAACTGTTTAGTACCAGCACATTCTCAAAACTTAGATCACAGTCAACAGTATCATGCAAAGAGAGTGGGGCATCTGAAATGATGTGGAGCTTCAATGGCACAGGAAAACATTTGAGATTTTTAGCATGAGCGTGTAGGAGTCAGGTAGCTGTTTTCTTCCTTGGGCACTGCAGTAGAAGAAAACAGAGAGGGAAAATGTGTAGAAAAGGATCAGACCTGTTGAGAGAGAGAGAAAGTGGATGTTTTTAACAGTAAATTGAAAATAGAGTGACCCTACCTACTTCAATTTGGTGCTGTGTATGTCTTTTTGCATAATTTTACTAGGATTCAGAAACTCCAGTGTGACTGCAAGATCACTACTTAACTAGCAACTGGGGTGGACATTCAGAATACCTTCAGCTCTCATTAAAATTAATTGGAATTGAGAGTTCTCAACATCTGGCGTCATTGGGCCCATCCTGAGCACCTTTGTGAAAGGCCATTATAAAGAATATTTTTTAGTAGATATATATGAAGTTATATGAGAGAGTATATTATTGAAGACATGTTGTATTTAGTGCCTGAAAAGGGAATTAATCATTAGGCTTCTTTACGTCATCAGTTACTTCATATGTATGTTTACTTTTTCAGTTATCCCTTTTTAATATGCTTTGGCAATTATTGCATTAGCAGACAAATATTCGCGCTGAGACTAAATCTAAAGAAAATATGACTTTATACTGAACCCCAGTAATGATTCCCCATGTGAGAGGAGAAGGTGTTATAAGACTGAGTTGTAAGCAAGTTGGAAAGTGTGATATGTTGGCTGTGTGTCTCTTAACTAAATGAATAAGCTGGCAGTTGAGGAAAGGATGTGCTTTTAGCTGAGAAACAATTGGACAGAAAAGACGGCCGCTATGCCAAGCTGAATGAAAAGCCACTAGAGAAAACGTTCTGTGGCAGTTTCTTTTGAAGTGAGTTTCTGGATCTTTGGAAGGAGCTCGTCAGGGCTGGACTGAAAGTTCTCTTTAATTATTTGACTGCCAGAAGTTTAACTACAGCACACATTTACCTCAGGAACAGACTGAGACTCAGGAATAGGCTCAGAATAAAGTAGCCATGTGCTGTTCATGGTTATTTTGTGTGGCGCTGTTACCACAAAATACTGTTTCTCTCCCTCTTCCTTTAAGGCATAGCTTCTAGCAAATGCTGCCATTAGACTCAGTGTTCTCATGCACTACAGCTGGAACCAGGCATCAGCAGCTCTGTGTGGCTGCAACATCGAGTTAGGGGGTGACAGGAAAACAGCATCTCAGCCTTAGCCTAGCAGGAGGATGTCCAGAACACCTGCCTGATGCCTATAATTAAAGAATGACAATACTTAAAAATTAGGTGTCCAAGTATCACAAAAGCATAGAGTTGTGAGAGTTAAGCAACTGGGGCAGTCAATGGAGAGAATTGGGTATATCTGAAGGAAGAGTCAGTACAAAACAGCACCTTATTTTGGGGGATTCTTGATCCCCTTTTCAGCTGAGATGCATGTTTTAGAGTTGCACAGTGAGTACTTCATCCAGCTGGGATCCAAACTGAGAATGTCTCTCCTGAGAGCAGGATACAGCTATGCTCTTTGTTGTGTAATTGCTATTGACAAGCTCAAAAAGTAGGAGATGTGGTTTGAATTCTCTCCAGCCTAAAGAGATTCGTCCCCAGCCTTCCCATATGCTAGATGAGTCCCCTGCTGCTGTGTCCCAGAGAATGACTGTACCAGTAGAGAGTCCTCCTTCACCCTTGCTGCTTGGAGTGGGGTGTTGTGTTGCCGGGAATGCAAGGCGGCAAACAAACACGAGCAAGCCTGGGTTGTTAAACTAATGGAAGAGGGGGAGCCAACTAATTTCTCTATCTAATCATTGTTTAATGCAAAATTCCAAACTGGTCTAAAGTAAAAGATGAAAAAGAAGTAACAATCAGAAACAAATTTCCAGATCCTACAGTCTCAAAAGTGATACAATAGCGGGCCAGTATATCCTCTATGAAACAGTAAAACGAAAACTACACTGGGTGAGTATTTATTAGTGAGAATATGGGAAACAGTTCCACGTGAATAAGGCAGCTAGACTTTGACCGTTTCCTGCTTCATCTCACTGTTTAGGCTGTTGTACTTGCTGCAAAATGGATTAGAGCTGTTTTCAAAAACAGATTCTTGCTTGTGGAAAATCGGCTACTGGCAGCAGTGTCTGGCTGTACGGTACAGTCCAAAGGCGATTGTCCCGATGGCTTCTAACTTCCTCTGGGGTCTGTAACGTGATTACATTGCTGTGGGGCTGGCTAGACTGCTCTTCCTCTGGGAGCCGTTTAACCTATAATTTGGAGGAATTTGCGCTGTTACATATCTGTGTACAAAGGTAATATATTGTGGTTTGTGCTTTGGATGTGCGTTGTCTATTTCCACATACACTTTAAATTGAATCTGTGTTATACGAAATCAACGTATTGCTTTCAAAGACCACCTACCATCAGGATCCTGACATCATGTTTTTCTTGAGAATCAGTGAGGTGAATTGTACAGATCATGCTTTCCAGCCTTCACTATTCTTATAGCAAGCAGTTTGCTAATCAGAGCAGTAATAGTTGAAACACTGTTCTTTTTAATATAAAAATGTTCACGTTTTACATATGTTTTATCCATTCTTTTATTTTACATGTACAGTTGGGACTTTTGTAATGTTCTTAATCCCCACTGGCCTTATTGACTTTGCAATGATTTAAAGATTTTAAGGATTTTAATTCTCCTAGTCCTTTCCCTCTTCGCTCTTAACATTTCTACCTTTAGATTTTATTGGCCTCAGGAAAAATTCATAAGCAGTAGCTATTTTTAATAAATCTTTGTTTTATTTCCATTGCATCTATCCTCTGCAGTATGAAGAACTCTTTTAGGATAAATACTGTGTTTTATACTTTGCTTTCCTACAGCTATCGGTATTAACTGTCAAAATTCTCTAACTATTAACATGTGTCATGAAAATAGAATTCTTAATCAACTGTTTTACTAATTACTTAGCAATGATGTCATCGTAATCATAATAGAATACAGAGCTGTAATGTGCTTTTAGTTGCATTTTCCTTCTGGCTTTGTATTGATTATATCCACCAAAACTTTTTTAAAAACTCACTCCATACAATTTTCAGATCATTTATATTTTTCAAAGCTTTATCTTTGGAAAAGGAGTCAGATTTATTTCATATATCCAAGGAATCTTTACATTTTAATTCAACTTTTAAAATTTCATTAATAATTTATCCTTATTCAAATGTGTCATTTAAATTGTTTAATGACATGGAATGAATTTCCAATTATAGTATCTGTTTCATAGTCATGGTAGATCCCTTTTCATAAGACATAGGAAATCTAAACAGAGGAGTAAATGAAATTTTGCGATGTTTTACTTAGTGTACATATTCATAGGCAATTTCGAGATTTTTTTTTTTTTTACCTTGTTTAGTGTATATATTCATAGGGAGCTTTTTGTCTTGTAGACTCAGTTTGTTGTTAATATTATTGCTACAATTATTACTAGAATAATACAGCCATGTAAGCACTAGGGGACCTCTGGAGGTCATCTGGTCCAGCTTAAAGCGAGTCAAAGTTAGTTCAGACTGCTCAGGCCATGTCCAGTCAAGTTGTCTCATCTCTGGGGGTAGAGGTTCCACAGCCCATCGGGGCAGCCTATTCCAGTGTTTGACAACCCTAGCTGTGAGAAAAATATTCTTAGTATTGTGGCAGCTGTATTGGGCTCAAATCAAGGGTCAAGTCTATTTGGGGTTAGTTTTGTACTTCCAAAATGTAGAACATGTTTTAAGTTGTCGAAATAGCTTATTGACAGAAGAATGAACAATGAAGAAAATAATCTTCCATACCAGAATGCTAGGCTGATGTCTACTCTGCTGGAGCATCTACCTTCTTAACAGTTAAACACTTGAATTCAGCAGCACTCCTCATGTTGCATATGTGAGCTTTTTGAAGGACTTGATATTACTGGGTAGATGTGAGAGAGGTAACACCACTATAAAAATTTCTTACTGATAACATATGGACCAGAGCTGGTTAAAGTGGAGGTGTACCTGCTCCACAGACTTACTTGTTTATACAGGGGACAACAATGATGCCAGAGTATTTTGTGAGCTGAAGCATTTATATGTGTTATTGTTCATATCATCTAGGAAATTTTCTGGAGTCTCAGTTAGAGGGAATGGGTCTGATCCTGTTCTGTGCTGTCCAGATTATTATTGGTGGCAATGAGAAGTTTGCTATTGTTGATGAGCCCTGATAAAGCTAGAGATTAAGAATTTTGTTCTCTTGCAGTATAAAGGACTATGTGGATTGTGTGTTTGGTATAATTTACAGCAGTTTTCCCCTGAATGTCGTTATATTGTAATCTCATAGTCGAGTTGGTTGTTTTTCTGAGTTTGAATTAAAATCTTCTCTGTGCAGCTAGACTGCTTCTTTGTACTCATTCTTAAGTATGTAGCAATCATTGCATTGGGATATTGGGAATTCTGAATCTTTCAATGCTTTTTAAAATTGGAACTGCTCATTATAGCTGCAGTTATTAAAAGAAATCTTTTTAATCAATACCACCCTGATGTTAATCACTGGGGAAAGGGCTGGATTTTGGACTCATACCATTTCTACAGGTAGAAGTTCAAAGTTAATTCAAAATTGGCTTTGTTTACCTTGTAGTTCAGATGGGGGTGGTTCTTGGTTTACTTTAGGGGAATATTTTGTGGAGAGGTAAGAGAAGAGGGAAAGGAGAAGCATTTCACTGTCATGTTCAGAGGTTTGGGGCTATTTTCCTTTTTTTTTTTTTTTTTTTTTTTTTTTCCAGTGGCAGCTGTTTGAAGCTGCTCAGGAGTTTGGAATGTTAGTGACGCTCAGGGAGCTGGATTAGTGGGCAGGTGATGCAGTCATGGGTATCACATACCTCTCCAATTTTTCACATGGATATTACCTCTATGTATATGGGGTGTGAGTGTGTACTATATATACATATATCTTCCAGAAACCCCAGGCAGCTGTATTTTTGTTGATAATATATATGAAACAACATCATAGTCAGGTGGTGGGAAAAATAGTGCATTTCATGAATTTATGAAATACTGTATAAGTATCCATTTACATGCTAACTATGACAACACAAGTCTGAAATTATTTCTTTTTTCCTGTAAAATTATCCTTTCTACTAACAATGAACAATTTCACTTTAAAAAGTAGACAACAGAATACGTTCATAGCATTATGACAAAAAAGTATTATAGTCTGCAAGTTAATAAAGGGCAGCCATGTGATGAACGTCATTTAGTTCTACTTTTGTCCCAGATGTCCTGGGTCTAGAAATTAAAGATAGGTTTCCTACCCACTAGTGCAGGCTGTCACTGTTAAGTGTTTCCAGACTCGCTGCGTGTGTGTGCTTTAAACCCATGTACACGTAGCATGTCTCATGCAGGGGGATAATACATTTGTAATTTTAGTGTCATGCTCTGTAACATTAATTCTTACAGCCTGACTGATAAGTTTTAATGGGGGGGTTGTCTAATCTTGTTTTCATGAAACATTCATTTTTGGTACTTTTTACTTTCTCCTTTTTAAAATTATTAAATACTCCCATAACTTTTAAGCAGTCTTTACTGGTAAAGTAACTTGAAACTTGAAAGAAGTACTGAGTTCTTGTCTTTGATGGACATAATATGGAGGTGGCCTGTGCAGGAGGAAAGGGTGAATGTGCTTGAACTGGCTGATGTTCTGCAGACCAAGACAAAATTTCTGCGGGAAGGCTGAAGATGACCTGCCACAGAGATCACAGCTGTTCCGTTACGTGTGAGCACAGTGCCTCCCCAGTCAGGGACTGGCGTGAGGGCGAGAGTGCGAGGTGGGTCTCCTGCCCTCCTATGTACCGTTTGGGGGAAACAGTGAGTGTTTAGCTGGCACGTCCAGTCCTTTTATTCTTACACTGTTAAGTGTTACAAAAAGACTTCCCCTTCTGTTTATGGACCACATGAAGTCAAAGAGAATCTTTCCGTTGCTTTTGTCATGCGTTGCAGGAGGCCTTATGTGAAAAGTCAAAGCTGCAGTATTTCTGCAACATAGGACAGAAGTTTTCTGTGGCTGTGTTTCTGCTATCATGTATCTCACAGAAAAGAGGCTACTGTATGAAAACCAACCAGTATGAAGCTACTGAAGGAGTACTGTGTTTTTATAGCTGTATGCATGTTGGAAGGACCGCTCTAAGAAGGCTCACTTAAAAAACAAGATTCCTTTGGACCTGGGAAGAACTTTCTATGCTTCAAGTGGAGCTTTAAGTGTTCGTGAACCAAACTATGTGATTCAAGTGCCCATGAAAAAAGGGACATAGGCTCATTACTGCAACTCTTTTTATATTTCAAGTTCTTAAACTGGGATAGGGAAAGAGGTCTAGGTTTCAATGGATGGTTGCTCAGCACCATTCTGAAAACGTAGCTATTACCATATGATCTATTACGTTATGAGCCTGTGGTGTCCAAAGTCACAAGTGGGTTTTGGAAAGATAATTCACATCAGTAAAATCAATTCCAACCAGAAGGTATTGCATGCTATACGGATTGTGTAAAGATATTTTAATACAGTTCTATTCCTGCCTTTGAGCAATGAAGCATTGTGAAACAAAGTATCGTGCATTTAAAAGTTTCTTAATTTTTTTAAAAAATAATTTATCAATAACAAGTATTTTTATTCAGAGAAATAACAAAATGATAGCTGTCTACATATAGAGCAAGAACTAGGTAGGCAACCAACACTGTCATGGTGTACTTATATGTACTGTAATTTCTGTTGTACTTTAGTAAAAAATTAATCATTAATGACTTCATGGGTCTTTGAATGAGACATGCAATTAATTTACTGCCATAGAGAATATAGATCACCTGCAGCATTGATAATCTTGATTTTAGGGATCTTTCTAAAGAATATGTCTAGACATACAGAAGGTGTGTTTTTATGGAGGTCTTGTAAAATCCCTCTTCAGTTGAGCTTTTTTTAAAAAAAAAAAAAAACGTTTCATCATAGATGTGGTGCATGTAAAAGACCTCAGAGTTCCTTTGAATCATTTCAGCCTTGCAAATTTATTCATGCGAGGCCCATTCATATGAAATGCGTTGGTTTGTAACCCTCCTTTCTCTTTGCTGTATTATGTAGGAGTAACTTGATTCTGAAATTACCATCTACCTACTGCAGAATTGGTAGGAGGCATAGAAGTGGTTTTGTGACCTGCGCAATCTTTGTGGTAGAAAATAGTAGCAAGCTGACTTAGGGGTAGTACAAAAGTACTGTAAAAACGTTTGATTGCTGCTTAAACCTAAACAAGGACATATAAAACCAATAATAAATATGTATGCACCCCTCTAATATACTTGGTTGTACAATTTCTGACTGGGAAAGCATAAGTGAGTAATTAGATAATTGCTGCCTTGATTGAGCTTAATAGGAAACATTTCAATTAGGCTAAAACTACACAGAGAGGAAGTAGGCTTTTACAAAGGGAAACATTCCTTGTCATGCAACTGTCAGCTTTTGACCACACTAAGAGATGGGATTAAGTGGATCTATGCAAAGGAAACAAAAAGAGGGGGAAAAAAAAAAAAGATTGAAGTAATTAGACTTGGACTTAAACAGTGTCTTCTGATACAATTTCTTGATTATTTCATTTTTGATAACATAGCTCTTACAAACCTCTTGGCTGCAACAGATTATGATGTTAAATCCATGAAAGAGATTAAGCTTCTGCTTTAAAGGAAGAGACAGAGAGAGGAAGAGAAAACTTTTCTCATTCTGCATAATTTCACATTTTTTCAGATTATCCTCACCTGCCAACAGTGTAAAAAGTGAAGTGTGAGGTGCATATTTTTTCCTTGTGGAGAGTGCCTGTGCACTATGAAGAATACAGGAATTTCTCTGCAGCACTAGTTGTGCGTCAGGAGCTGATTCCCTCTCAGAGGTGGATGGATGAAGACCTAAGCCGGGACTGTGAGACAGCTGGGGACAGTTTTCTCATGGGTCCTTCCAGAGACTCCAGCCATATCCACTGCTGCGTGTGGCAGTGTAGCTCATGGGCATTTTGTCCATGTTAAAGCCATCCTTGCATTCATACCAACAGTTAGGAAAGATGGTTCTTCCATGACTGGCTGCTATGTTAAAATAAAAAGGAACAGATGCTCTGTTGTTGTCTAGTATTACCCCCCCTGAGGCTGCGTGGCTGCTGCTGCTGAAGTCACACGCAGCAATTACATAGCTTATAAGTCCATTACAACTCCTACGGGCCCAGCAATGCAGCTAGGGACAGGGAGGAGTGGGAGCACCGAGATGCATGAGTCGAGCAGTATGCAGGAGGGTGAGAAACATGTTTATGGCACACAAGCATTGCTTTTCTCTTGTGGAAAAGGCTTTTCCTTGTTTTGCCTGTCTGGACAAGCGGCTGCTCAACAGCCATTTACCATCTAAGAAAGAACAACAGTTTTCATCCAGCTAGAAACTGTTAGGTTACAAATGCCTGCTCTTTATTCATAAATCCATTGTAAGCCACCGAGTCTCTTTATAACATTACCGTTAGCTTCAATAGTTTATATTCAGCTGTAATGGAAGTTTTCTAAGCTAAGCAGGACTGTGCTGGTTTTAGTGCTCTGATCAGTGACTTTGAGAAGGACACATCTATGTTGCAAACAAAGCTGGTCTTGGGGAAGAACAATAAGTCAGGACATGCATGGGTTTGGTGTGGGAGTTGTGCACACCACTAGGAGAGGTTAAATTATCTGTTAAATATTGCATCAGCGTCCTTATATAGCATTAGGAGATACTGAGCTACTTGATTTCTCTTTTGGAAGCGATGCCTAATAGTGACACCAAATTTTTGTATTTATTAAAGATACCGCAGGAGTCTATGGCTCTGCAGGCTGTTCTCCATTGTGGTATTTTATGATAGAGGTTAGAGCGTTTCCATGACAAATGAAGGAATTTCACCTGTCTGAGGAGGGACTAGATTTCATCAATCAGTATTTTGCAACTTAGTATTTAACTTTGGGTCTGAAAATCTGAAGTGTTGATGTATGTTACTGTAAAGATGCTAATACGTACTCCTTTAGTAGGAGGAGGTGTATGTATGGCAGTTTCCAAAATAGTAAATTTTTGCACACATCTAAAGAAAAAAGGATGATTTCTAGTAAGTTTACACCTGCAATCTTGTATTTGGACACTAGGACAGGAACAAGAGATGCTGAGTTCCATTAGGAATTGACTGCTGATTTCAGAAGGAGGTTTGCATTATATGCCAAAAATGAGAATGAAGCTAGTGTGAGTGTGAGCTCATCAATGAAGGTTAGATGGTGGTAGTTTCCATTTATGTGCACCAACATAGAGCATGTTGCAGAAAGATTCATGTAAACAGACACTAGCTTTGTTTTTTAATACACTTTTCTACATGCAAAAGTTTAGTAAAAATAAAGTTCCTTTTTCATATGCTAAAAATTAGATAGAATTTGCATATTTTCACATGGTACAGCCAGTAATTCCCTTGAGAACCTTGTGGAATTGTTACAATTGCTGCTGAAGCCTGGTGTCAAGTTTGTTTAGCCTAGAAATAGTTGGCCTGAGGTGAAGAACCATTGGAGGTTTTCACATTTGCAGTTATAATTCAGTAATTTATGTTTGCATGATGTATGGCAAATTGACTAATGACTGCCCTAAAGAGAAATGCCAGCCTGGCATTTCATATGCAGAAATCTTATGGCAATGTCAGGTGGACTGTCTACCCTACAGGGCAGAAATAACTCTGCTGCTCCATTCTTAAATTTTATATTTTAGTTAGGTACAGTTCTTCATGTAGTCTTTTTTTCCAGGAGCTGCTTTTAAATGGAGTTCTGCATTATGACAGAAGCTTGACATTCTGCCAGAAAAGTTGGAAATGAAGGCAACTTAAAATAAATACTGGTGATATTTCTTTTCTCTCTCCCTTTCTCCTTCTCTTTTTCTCTCTCTCTTTTTTAAGGAAAGGCATATGTTCTTATCCTAACTTGTCCCAGTAGAGGGTCAATTACAACCAGTTGGCTGCAAGTCCAATCCAAGAAAAATACTGAGTACAGAAACTTCAGCAACAGGTACCAAGGGCCTCTAGTACAGTCAGTCATTCTCAGTACATATGAAATGTGAACATAAAGCCTATGGGTAAGATATTTTTAGGCCCTAAGTTTCCCATGATGGTCCAAAATGAATCAATAAATTAAAGCAGACATTTTTGTGTAGTTAGGTATTTTCCTGGATAACTCTTTAAATGTCCACAATAGTATGAGATCTTTTATGTGAATTGTGAGAATAGAACAATGTCTTATTTAGAAAAATACGCCTTGCCAAATGTTCTCACATAGGCGTATATTCTGCAGCTTGCTCCTGTAGGGTCAAGTAAACATTAAACTATAGAGCTAAATAAAAAACCAAACATGTATGCATAATAATAAACATGCATAGGAAAAAAAAAAAAAAAGTGGTCTGTCTTGCTGATGTCAGTCCTTACATGCTCACACACACTGTGTCTTAGGACCATCTTGCAGCAGTGGAATTCACCTCTGGTGAAATAAGTTTCTCCCAGATCAACTAAGGTAAGCATGAGTATATTGAATGGCAGAGCTCTGCCACATCGGCACGAGAGCTTTGGCCACTGCACAGATAGAATGGTGTTGAGACCAAGGCCGACGTTAGTATTTAGCAGTATCTTTGGGCAAGTATGTTTAAAGACCAGGCAAAGTTTAGACTTGAAGGTACGTAATTTATTCCACAGATGAGCTGCAGGAGAGGTAAATGGTACTCTTTTTTGATGGAAGCATTTAATTAAGCTGACCTCTCTTCTGTACCTCAGTATTTACAGAATGAAGAGGGAATATGTGGCTGCTAACATTACTACTTATGCTGCATCTTGATTAGACTTAGACAGAGAAAGCAGCAACACAGGTTTGAAATAGCCCAGTTCCACCTTAATCTTTATTCAGGAGACCTTTTGTCTCAGCCCTTGCATGCATTTTCTTTCTGTGGTTTGTCATCTGTGTGCTTTCAGCATGGACTCCTGATCATTCTTAGCCCCTGAGGCCCTAGATGCACCTGATGGACCAACACCCTGATCATTCTGTTGGCATTCAAGGACTAAAACCAAAACTCTAAGCACAAAATGAAGAGTCAAGGCTTCCCAGCTACAGCAACTAATCGTTCAAACCCTCTCTAGGCTCTGTAACACATTTTAGCAGATTACGTGAACTCATCTGTTTCCAGACTGACTAAAACTGGTTAAAATATTTTTAATGGAACAGATTTCTCTATAAAAGATAAAAATGCAGTTTTAGGGCAATAAAAAAGTTTTGTGGGAGCAGCTTATTTTGATAACGTCTCAATAATAAGAATAGAAATAAGTGAGTCTGACAATTTTCTGAATTCATTTCAAAAACGTATGGTTTTGATATGATAAAATATTTTATTTTGATGATTTTGTCTGGACTTGTTTATTACAATGTGTGTGTTCAATATTTATGTATAACATTTACATATTTATTTCAGCTTGTAACATTACATTTGATATCATAGTATGTTTTAAGTTTTTAAAAATAATAAAATTGGCATGCTAGGAAATTTTTTTTTTTTTTAATCTTGGAAAACTGAATATCTTAATACTACCAGAAGGAAAATTTGACATTATAGAAAGCAAAATTAGTTTAGTAATCCTGATATTTTTTCTTTTGAATTTTTATTCTGTGAAAATTGTTAAAATGTTCCTCTTCCTATTTTGACTTTTCCTCTCTCAGAAGTATCAAGTTTGCAACATAATGAAAATTCTAGTTAGACTATCCCTGCTGTCAAACACTGCAGGAAATTTGCCCAGTCTTAAAACTTGCTATCAAGTTGTTTCTGGTGATACTATTTCCAGTAGAGTCAGTTGCTCTGACTGACTAGTTTTCCATTTTTCATATGGTGTATGTGTATTAGATCAGTTCTTTGGGGGAGCACACCTGTATGATTTACTGCCAGGTTTGTCCAATTAGGATGTTTAGCAGTTGCTCATTTGTCACCTGAGGCTAGCAGAGGTTCTCAGATAATGGTGTTTCTTTGTATTCCTTTGCTATTCTCTCTGTTCCTCCTTCTTTTCACGATGCTTCTATTTGAGCCCACAGGAGAAAAAAAAAAAAAAATTAATGTGTGTTAGGCTACCCAGCACTTCTCATATAAGCGGTAGGAAAGAGCTTTTTGTTTACTGTTGCTTTTCCTCTAAATTAGAAGTATTCCAGCAAGGCGACAGGTAATTGGGGATGCATAAGGAGGCATAGGTTGTTAGCGGATTTCAGTCATAAGACAAATACATAACAGTATGTTTATCTTATTAAGTAAAGTTGTACCATGAGAGGTTTTGGAATGTGCACTGTATGCAGATACGATATTTGAAAATATCCTTTTCTCATTTGATGCCTAAAGGAGGAGTTTGATGGTTGCTTAAGATACGTAGTCAGGAAGATGTTTTGAGTGCAAGGAACAGATTCTTTTGTGCCACTATGTCACCCTAAGGAAAAGAGTCCAAAAGGGTGATTGAGGTGGCATGAACTGGAAGAGCAGTGGCCATGAGCTACAGAATGGAAACTGTCTTTCAGTGTGATTTGCGTTCTTCTTAGTAATAAGGTACATGCACAGGCTGAATATGGAGGAGCTGAGGGCAGAGTATAAGGAATTCAGGATCTGTGCTGAAGAGTTGCCTCCCTGTTACCACTGTTAACCAGGGAAGCTGTCTGAAATAGGGGGATCATACCTCATGCTGGAGAGCCTGATAAAGTATTTTTCAATGGTGTTTTCTCACATAAACTAGAAGATGTTAGAAGAGTATGGGAAAAGTTCCTTACATAGAAATGAGGGCTCTGGCTATGAAACTATTTTCTCTCTGTTAGTTCAACATCATGCTCCAAGCTAACTGCTCAATGATCCATTTCGATGTGCCTCCATGAAAAACAGAGTTTTAAAACCAAGGTTTCTTCTAAAAACAAGATTTTTCTTTTCCTTTCCCATTCTTCCTTTTTGTGGGGGCTCATTTGGTCAAAGAAGAAAGTAGCCGGCAATTTTTGCTTTGGTATATTTGTTACTGAAATATAGGGTCTCAGTTATAGTTTCTTTTCAAACTAGATGCTGTAGATCGGACTCATACAGTGCAGGAGAATAGTTCACGTTATTAAAATATTAGTCTTAATGTATACTACCCAAGAAGAAAATGAAGTGTAAAAGAATTTGTGGGTCATCCAGCACTCCTTCCTGTTGAATCATTAAATCATTGTGGGCTTGGATTTGGATTGATTTGGCTTAGCATAACTGCTGAGCATTTGGAAACCAAGATACCACTGAAGGCGACCACTGAGGGCCACCACAGAAGCTTTAGAAAGGAATTGTTTCATCTGAGAAACGTGTATTTGACAAATGGCGTAGTAACCAGGGCTTAAAGAAAGGACAGCACATAACCAATGAGGTTACATACAGGAGAGCAGCATTGCATGCTACATAATTCCCGCTAGTAGGAAAACAGCTTTGAAGAATTTGTATTTTATTTGGTGTGCTGTTGACAATAAAAGTCCACTGAAAGCTAGTTAGTTCTCCTCTGTGCAATACACAGCTACACAAACTGAACTACACTCCAGCCTATTGCTGAACAAGTGGGTCTGTATTAGACTAATGCTCCTGTATTGCTAATGGAAGTGAGGTAGGAGAGTTTGGATGCTTACATTTGTGTTAGTAAGTCTGTGAGAGAAGAAAACCTATTGGAATTCTTGATGTATTTTGGCTAGGCATAGCTGCTGTTAGCACATTTAAGGCAATCTATAATTTGAGAGGGGAAAAGCAGTCTACATGTTCATAACTTGATGTTAGCATGTAAAAAGTGTCAGTTTGCATGCTATTGTCATACAGGTAGGTATTATTTACTTGTAAAAAAAAAAAAACATTTAGATGCATCAAGTACTGAAGCTTATAGTCAGTTATGCTGACACTTCATAGTCAGTATACGTGCAATAAGATTTGTGGTTAAAGCCCTAAGAGATTGAGGAAATCTGTCTTGAGTTCCTGGTACTCTCAAAGCCCTCCTATCTAACCTTAGGCAAAACTCCATTTTCCACAAGCAAACAGAATAATTTTTCATTATCTCAAGATCTTTTCTAATAATCATTGTTTGAGACATTTTGATGAAGCTGTCCCACTTACTGAACAGCTGTAAGTATGTGAGGATATACCCTTTTCTTTGTTGGTTAAATGGCTTCAAAAAGATTAATGCTCACAATCTTTTTTTTTTTTAAGACTTGGAAAATGATAAAGTTTTGGGTTTTTTTTTTTAATAAAATGCAGGCCAACCTAAAAACTGGAAGGGTCTTCTACCTTAAGAAGTTATTATAAGACAAAAATGCAAATAATGAAAATTATAGTCATATTAGTTGTAATTAAAAAATCATACAAAAGTCAATAAATTTCATTCACAGAGCCTATTGGTTTTAAACTTTGCCTTAGTAGACTTTATTAAGCAAGTAGGCAGTCTGTCCTCATCTATCTATTATTATCTGTCCTTATAGAGTTGTATGCGCTGCATCCTGTCAGTCCTAGGAATTTCTGTCTTTCCCTGTCTCATCTTTGCTTCCAGCACTTTTTGTCCTCTGTTGCAATCATGCCCATGGGGGGAAGCTGGGACTGGCTCGTTATAGTATGCCTGGTTGTGCTGCCTAAAGCTTTCTTTATGCCTTTGGCTATCATTCTTCTGAGTCTAATACTTGCCTAACGTTACACATGGCATCATTTCTTGAATTCTGTTTCCTTGCCTCTGCCCAGTGCAACATAAAATTTTCTTGTGAAGTACAGGAAACATGAAAGGTTGCACATGTTTCAGTGCCCAGTAGAATCAAAGCTGCTTCTTCTTCCCCACTGTCACAGTTTTACATTGGGCAAGAGCAAGAAAAAAAAAAGTGAGGGATTGTACAGAAAGGATAGTAGCGGATACATAGTATGGTTTGTGCACCAGTGTTGGGTTAAGGATCGAAGTTTTAGAATAACTAACTTCTGCTTATGTAGTAGAAGAATTCACGACATGTCTAGCAAAATGTTAAGGGTGATTAAAAGATTTTTACTAAAATGAAATCATAGACACACAGTGATACAGAAACTAAAATATATGTGGATATTCCGGTAAACAGAATGCTGTTTTCTTTGGGGATTCTTTTAGTTTAGGCATTGTTTGCAAAGATAGCACTTAGTGAAAAGGAGAAGCCTCTGGTATATAGAACAAAGAGATAAGTGGTATATGTGCTGACAAAAGGACATTGTTGCCATTAGTTTGACTTAATGTGTTTTTGTGTTTGTCCAAGCTATTTTGTGAAACAATTTTGAATATCAAAGTGACTGAAAGAAATCAAACTAACTTGTGAATTATTTGCAAACCATAAATAATTATTGATAACCTTTACACCTCTATAAGCTGCCTACAGTGAATCTGAGACTCAGTGTGTCTTACATTATATGTGTGTACTGTACAATTCTGTGCAAAACCACACAAATCTGCAAACAGGACAGCTACAGAAGCACACCCTTGTGTTTGAGTTTGGCTGTGAACAACTAGCATTCATCAAGGCAGACACATGGTTAATCAACCCACTTTTGCAGAACAGCAAGCTGCTGATTTCCAGAATGCAAATGACAGCAGAAATGGACAGCCATCAGTTTTTGGAAGACGACTATCCTGGGGGTATTACAGAGCAGTAGCATTGCAGTTCAGTATTCCAAAGAAGGTTGAAATTGCAGTGGGAGTCTAGCCTCGGATGACAAAAGTTGGGATATGGTAGATGTGAATTTGGTAGGTTCAACCCACCTCTCTCCTGGCTATCTCCATTTCATAAGCTTCAGTGTTTTGCAAAGCACACCAAGATTAGTGCAAGACTCCTAATACACAAGGAGTGCGTGACTCAGGAGGCTATTCACGGACCAGACAAATGAGATGGAGAGAAATGCTGAAAGGCCAAGCTAGATATGTTGCAAGGACATGCAGGATGCATTATGAGAGATGACACCCATCCAGTATTCCCCGTGAATACATAGGACAAACAGTTGGGGGATTCTCAGTAGCTTTTGATTAGACTGCACTCATCCAGTATATCTCAAAAATTAGCTAAAGGTCTAGTGTAGGCATACATAGAGATTTCCTCCTCACCAACTACTTCATTATTTATTTGCTAATTTAACTGCTCTAATTATCAAAGGTTCATCATAGTTTGTAAACCTTGTTTCACAGTTCTTCCTCAACACTGGCTTTTAAGCACTGCTGCAGAACTGTGCAATGTCAGTGAAAAATCTCTGCAAACATTCAGAAAGGAAGACAAAATCATTATGCAGACTAGACTTGTTCACAACAATCTTGAGTTTGATGGTTCTGGCTCAGGACTCATACTCTGCATGTGTGCAACAGGCTCACTATTGTTCATGTGGAAAGACTCTCCAAACAAATTCACTACATAAAATCTACTTTGAAAGTATACTTCTGTAATAGTTTTTTTCAAAGTGAAACTTTCAGCATTGTGGATGTAGGCAAGATCATCCCCAGTTATAGTTATGACTATTAGAAAAGACCAGAATTGAAAGCTAAACTCTGATAGCATTCCAAATATTTTTTTGATAGCATTTTTGGGTGCATAGAAATAAAACTAACGCTGAGATTTTTGGACAAGTGAATAAATTTTTTCTGCTCTGGAAAATTATTACTTTGTTTCAGCAGGAATTTTCTCTGCAGATGTTATTGCTCCAAACTTTGGCATATAAATTGCACATTAGATGGAAGTTATTGTCACCTTTCCTGAGAGCTGGAAAGCAAATGCTGTATGTTATGAAAATGCATTCCATTTCAAAATCTCTCTTCTTTTTTTTGTTCATCTCCTTTGACTGACCGTTTAAGGTAAGACCAAACCTGAGAGTGCACTACCTTATAAAACAGGTACAAAGAGAATAAAGGGAAGACTACAGAAGTGAATTCAGCCATTGTTCCAAGGCAAGATTACCTTTCCTGTTATAACTTTATTAAAAGATTATCTTTTCCTGTCTTCTACAAAGAAGATGACCTTCAGTGTCTTCTGATGCTACTCTATATATCATGGTATAATAAAAGTATATCTGTCAATTATTTTAGAAAAAGCAAAAGCTTCT
Organism: Aquila chrysaetos chrysaetos; assembly: GCF_900496995.4. NCBI lineage: Eukaryota > Metazoa > Chordata > Aves > Accipitriformes > Accipitridae > Aquila > Aquila chrysaetos. Next base: position 28,579,250 of record NC_044005.1, read on the forward strand.
TTCTGGAAACAAACAGTGTAGTCCCTCTTACATCTTAATTCTCTCAGTCCATAAAATAACAAAATGAATCATTACATCATTTTCTTGTAAAATTAGGAAATAATGCCTTTGTGAATTTGTAGATGCTAGACTTGCAGACAATCATTTGGAGATAACTGGCTTTGCTACATCAATAAACATTTATTTACAAACTGCTTTCTTTTTGGATTCTTAACTTCTATATCAATATTTCCCAGTGGCATCTGATTCCTTCTTTCAAATCTTCATTTCTATTCTTGTTTTGGTAAGCTTCTTGTTAGTACCAGCAGCAACTGCAAAACATCTTCAGAAGCAGGACAGCGAGAGGAAAAAATGGAAGAGCTAATAACATCTTAGTTATTTCCAGGACAGTCTTTGTTTTGGAAAAAGGTCAAGAGAAGAAGATAGTATCTTACTTACCAAGCTTCAGCATACTTATCTTATCATTAAATCTCTGACTCAGCTCCTAAGCCAGCAACTTTTGTATGAAGCATATTTTCAAAAGGTTTGTACATCAAACCATTATTTTTCTTTGCAATCAAAATTCTTAAGAATATATGCTATGCAGTTACCAAACTTGGAAAGGCGAGGAGTTGTAATACCAGATGTGACTCTTTACAAAGCTAGACACATTCATCATCTACTCACAGTGCCTTGGCTTCTTACTCTGCTTCATTGTCTCTCACTTGCTTATAGGCCTGAGGAGCATGCTGTTTCACAAACATAAATTCTTATGAATTTAAGGTTCTGGGTATGGTCCAGTATTCTCTACCTCCTTTGGCAGCCTCCAAGGATAAGGAACAAAATAGATAATATGTGGCCAATTTAATTTGAACTGAATTTATGATATTGCGTTTCAGTGCCCAACGTATGATGAATTTCCTGGTAAAATATTGCATAGAAACATGCAGCTTGGATCTGAGATCATAAGAATAGTCAACAACCTCACATATCTTCTTTTAGTAAATACAAGTTGGGCTAGTATAAAGATACAAACTACTGCTTTAAAACCACTGCTTTTCTTTTGTTTGAATTATGAGTTAGTGAAGATAAAAATAATGCAGAAGAATAAGAATTCTCCTTAAAAACAATTTGAGAAGAATTTTTAGTTTGTAATTCAATTTTTTCTGTATTTTCAAAGAAGTAAAAAACCCCCAATTTTCTGTTTGAGATAGTGGAATATTACTAGAAAGAAAAAATCAGTATTGATATTTTGTTTATTTCTACAGTTTGGGAGATGTTAATGTGAAAAAGTCTTTAAACTGAAGATACAGAATATTTACGAATTGTGGCTAAATCTAATACTTGTTTAAATCATTTTAGGAGGCTCTAAATGTGCATTTCTAACATTGCTATACAGCTGGTGAGCATTGTTGCACAATGGCAGGAACAAGCAAGGAACAGCACTGATGTTCATTCTGGCTGCTCACGTTTCCTTCTGAAGCATTGACAGCTGCTTCACAGTTTGAGATTCCCAGCCGAGGCCTCTAAGATTAATGACTCCGGGGAAGAATTGAGCCTATATAACAGTATTTCTTATAGGCAACAGGGATGAGCAGACAGAATATTTTACAAATACTGCGCGTATCAACAAAATTTTTCTGAATCTGAATCAACTTGTGTTCTGTTTCCAGTGATGATTCCAGCTTCTAAAACATGTAAGTTATCATTACACCTCAGTAGATCTCCAGGTGACTGGAAGGAAAAGTATGTATATAGCAAGACTTACAGAAAGAGCATTCTGAAATACATGTAAACTGATTACAAATTGCATATTTAGACTGATATTAAATTGGATAACTATTGGATGGGGGGCCAGAATATGCTTTGAAAGTGAAGCCAGCAACAATAAATTTCACAGAACTCCTCATCAGCAATATCTTAGTAGATGATTTTCTATCCCTATTGAAGATGTTCTATTGTGAACAAGAAATGCTACATTTGTAACATGAACAGAAAAAGCTACTTTAGAAGCCACAGAGAAGGAAAATGGTCGTTCCTTGACCTACTTGAAGTTTTGAATCAAAAGTGGAGAGTATAAAGTTGAAGCGATAAAAGCATTAGATGTATGCCAAATGATATTTCATAATATGAATGTCTCACTTTTAAAATTAGTAATATTGAAATTTGCCCTGTAACATTAACTTACTACTTTCTTTCTCTGCGTTTTGAGGCAGCAACATTTTTGCTTGTACTTAGGGACTGTCACACAGAGAACGAACGTTTGGAAATTAGTTATTCTGCTCCTCCTTGTAACACATACCTGTCCACTTCTAGAATCCCTTGCAGAGAGATGTTTTTCATCACTACGGGGTAAAGGCAATCACTGATAGGACAATGGTAATAATTGTCTGCAGCTGTAATCCCTTGAAACAAAGTTTTGTCCTTTTGACATATTCTGTCAATAAGAATATCTTCTGGAACAAAGCGTCAATTTTTTATCTCTTATACCCACCTGAAGCAAGCCTAATACATATTATGGGGACAACTTCAAGCTTGCAAGTCAAGTAGTATATAAATCTGGAAGAGTCATGATATGTTTAATTACAGTAAGATACAGTTATATGAATATGTCAGAACAACCTGATGTTTTAGTCTTAATATAGTTTTGTTAATAGATCATATAATGCACAGGTATATGTAAGCAATTGGTAGTACAAAATACTGTTCAGTTGTGGTCATTCAGAGAAATAATACTGTACTTTTTTATTGTCTGAAACTCTAGATAAAATTACAGAAAACAAAAAATTATTATGTGCATTTAAGTTCTGTCTTACCCATAGCTTCCTAATAAAATACTACATTTAAGCATTATACTTGCACCGAATTTAAAGATCTGGTTTTGCCCATGAATGACTTCTAATTTCAGAAAAAATAAATTGGCAAAATTGGACAGAATAGTTTCTAATCACTGAAAAGGATTCGTTTAGATGGCAGATACAGTATTTTTTTAGTGTGTTGGTGTCTCAGAGGAGATACTAGAAGTTGTTGTTGAGGTTTTTTTACCTGGGTTTGGATACTGATTACTGAACGTGGTGGAATTTGAAAAATTGGCCCTAAAATATTTCTAAGCAAACTGTTGTTTCTTGCTGCCTCTAATCAATCCATTTGTTTCTGATCTATGGGCAATATTCAATCTTCAACTAAGATTTAGGAAGGAGCTTGTGTCTTGAGTTGTCAGAGGACCAAGCTCTGGGTATATAAATAAGAAATTCTCACTTTCTCACAAATGTTTATCATAGCCTACTGTAATTCTGATTCATTTTTCTTTTTATCATTAGAAGGAGGAAGAAATAGAGAATAGAAAGAAAAGAGAGAAAGAGCAAGCAGGAGAAGAAGAGGAAAAGATACCAAAAGGCATTGGCAGAAAGAAGAAATGTTCATGTGATAAATCAGTATATATTATTTTTTTATTTATCATATTGGCTAGACATGTGTGCACACATTGCTCTGCCTTCTATTGTAATTTGAAGGACTGGCTCATACATCTGTGTCTGGTCTTTGAGAAACTCACAGATGGTAGCCATCTGAAACATAGCTGGGCCAAATTAATTTCCAGACTTCTCAAAGTCACTTTTTTGGTTTTTGTACCTTAAAATGAGTATATTTTCTTCTGCAAAGTTCAAATCCAGATTCAAGTGTCTCTAAGATCTGAACTACATGTGATGTTTTAATCCTGAACTACATAGCTGACAACGCTAATGTAGTACCACTTCTCAGTTGTTCATAAGACAAATACAAGCATTAGGGCACAAACTGCAAACTGCTGAATTGGAAAAAATATATTTTAAAAACTGTAAAAAGCTTATGCTTTTCTTAACAACCCAAAGGGATTGTGAGGTTCTAAAGATAGTTCACCCCCATAGAAATCTTGTGGGACATCATTAGGGGAGAATTCTCAGATAATAATTCTTGCCAACAACATTTTTTTTTTTAATTAAAGAGAAGTGGTCCAAGAGGTAGTCTTGACATACTCACATTTGCTATTCAGTTTTACTTCAGGTCAGTCATTACTCAATCACTTCAAGAGATTAAAAAAAGAGTAGTATGTGTAAGGATTACAGTCCACTTGAATGACCCTATAAAAACTCTGAATAGATGGGTTAAAGTGTCTGAGAAGTTAGGAGTATCTATACAAGATGTAGTGTGTTAAATCCTTCTGAGAATGGTTAATCTAGACTGATGGAAGAATACATTCAGAAAAAATCTAAGGCATTTTCTATTTGGGCCATTTGTATCAGAAGGCTAACGGTATCCTGGGCTGCATCAGGAGGAGTGTTGCCAGCAGGTCAAGGGAGGTAGTTCTTGCCCTGTAGTCAGCAGTGGTGAGGCCACACCTGGAGTGCTGGGTCCAGTTCTGGGCTCCCCAGTACAAGAGAGACACGGACATAATGTAGAGAATCAAGCAAAGGGCCACCAAGATGATGAAGGGACTGGAGCATCTTTCATATGAGGAAAGGCTAGGACTGTTTAGCCTAGTGAAGAGAAGGCTCAGGAGGATCTCATCAACATGAACAAATATCTGAAGGGAGGGAGGGTGCAAAGGGAACAGTGCCAGGCTCTTTTCAATGGTGCCCAGTGACAGGACCAAAGGCAATGGGCCCAAACCGGAACATGGGAGATTCCCTCTGAAATCAGGAAACACTTTTTCAGTGTGAGGGTGATCAAGCAGTGGCACAGGTTGCCCAGAGAGGTTGTGGAGTCTCCTTCCTCAGAGATATTCAGAAGCTGACTGGACATGGTCCTGGGCAACTGGCTGTAGGTGGCCCTGCTTGAGCAGGGGGTTGGACCAGATGACCTCCAGAGGTCACTTCCGACCTCAACCCTTCTGTGATGTTGTCATCATAAAGTATTGAAAGGTTATGTAGCAGCATTCCATCCCTTTTATAGTTTCTTGTTGTATAAGGCCTGACTTGTTTTCACCCTGAACTATTGCATACTAGAGTACTTTGAAGATCACCCTAAAAAGGACTGTCCTATATTGACTGTCCTATAGAGTATTGAAAAAAATTTAGTTTCCCAAATCCAATCCTTTTATTGGTGCTAATTCACCCAGGTTTCATCTCATAAGCTTCAGCCCACTACATCCCTCCTTCCATTTGTCTGATCTAGCTCAGTCAGGATCATTCTTTGCAAATTTCTGGAGTTTTGTGTTCTTCTTTTGTAGATAGTTTAATTTAGGCTAGCTGTAGTTAAGTACCAGCATCTCCCATATGGCTTTTTTTTCAGTTTAGTCTGTTTGGAATGGAAGCATTCAGCATGCAGATCCTTCAGTCTTTTTAGGATTTTTCTCTTTCTTGGGATATTGTGTCTTATGTTCCATATTTGGTATTTTCCCCCGTGTGATGCGGAAAGGGAAGAGTTTTGCCTAACTTGCACTAGGAGGCTCCCAGGCCATGATAGAAAGAGAAGTTCAATCTGGAAAAAAAAGAAAGAACCCAATACTCTGTGGTATTTCCTCACATCCAGTGTTTGACTTTGCCCCAGGGATGCAGTAGTGTGTTCTTGGAATCTTAAAAGGCCACGTTATGAAACAGGGGCTGGTAGGTCTCCAGTCTGAGATGACCAGAGCTGCCCAACACTGTTCAAGCTGCAGAATAGCTAAATGACTGACTATCTTGATGGCGAAATCAAGCAATCCTGGTGGCTGCCATTTCAAATTAAAAAATGAAGGAATTCTTTGTTTTTAACAAGCATATATTTACACTGTCATTGTGATAACTGAAGGGATCCATCAGTGGTACACATTAAGAAGTGGACCAGCAGAAAGACAGTTGTAATCTCTGAAAAACTTCAGTAAACTTCTGTTGAACCTTTTTGGAAGTGTCTCTGTGCTAGCTGCATTTTCACCCAAACGCTAACATTTAATTACTCCAAAAGTTGAAATCTACCAGTTCATCAGTCAGTCTTAAAAAGATTGAATGTGTTCTTCAATCATTCTAGATTAGTCAGGAACAAATTATTGTAGTGTAGAGATCACGACTCAGCAGTCTGCTAAGAACAAAGCTTAACAAGTTGTTATTCCTTACCTAAAATAATGGCAAACAGGTGGTGGGTCAAAAAATGTTAATGTCCACCCTGGTCCTCCACAGTTCCAGGAAAGAAATAGGTCTATTCATATATACGTTGGCAAACATGTTATGAGATGGTACCAAGGCAGTTTGAAGAATATGGCAGTTTAAACAAACCTGCTTCCCTTTCCAGGCTGCTGTTTGCAAAGCAATTAGGTGACGCAATTTCAAGGGTAACTTAAAATGGCAAGTTATATGCCTGTACGTAGAATATCTACGTAGTATAGTGCTATTTGGGTTAACTTTTTTAATAAGCTTCTAAAATGTGAGATCAGGAGGTCAAGAGAAATGAACAATTCACTGTGGTGTCTCCACTGAAATAAATTCACTTCTTTATGTAGTTTGTTTCTTCAGACTTTTTGCAACGATGCTCATCATCCGTTCTCTTACTTCTGTCAGAACTTTAGTGAAGAAATTACACACTATGACAAAATCACATGCTGTGCAATTTCGTCAGTCCTTTTAAAGTGTTCTGCCATCAACATTTTTTTAAAACTCAAGCAAACTAATTCTCTAATCTCGCAACCGTCTAGAATGTCTTTTGTTACGATATATATTTTTAAGCTAGTCTCTTTGTTGGTAATATATTTTGCCATCATCTCTAAAAGTGCTGTAGGACTGGTAAATGTGCCCACTTTAAGACTCCCAGGATACACATAAGACACTCAGTGCACCTTGTATCTTCTTTCTGTCTGTCTCGTGTAGTATTTAGATGGTACCATAACATCTTCATGCCTGTGATTGTACTGTATTTGTATTGTTGAAAGATTTGTCAGAGTACATAGAAGGTTCCATATAAATTGTTGAAGATTTCACAGTTTTAAAATAAAAGCAGTTTTAGAAATGTGGAAAGCACGTAATTTCTCTACCCATAGTGATAAATACACTACTGTGTTTTTATTGTGCTAGGTGGGATATAAGCCTATAGAAAAGCAGAGGAAGGAGCAAGTCATTCTTGTGCCTTGCCATACAGGTTCTTTAGCACATTCTTTGTCGTGTTTGGCTTAACTACACACACAGAGTGTCTTGCCTGACATAGGCCCGATGGGTGAGAAATCTGGCTTCCTCCTGCTGAGTAACGAAAGGAAAAGACAACCAGTGAGTGGTTATACATATGTATACATATGGAGGTTATGCCACACAACGGGGTGCCTGTCTCTGACCTAGTCTTAGACGTGCTTGAATTGCTCTAGCCCTTTCTCTCCTCCTCTCTTGGCTTTCCTGTGCTTCACTACTGGTGGTCTGCTGTATACCATGCAGATGTTTTCCCCATGTTATTTCATGGTTATTTTTCAAGTGGTTTCTTAGTAGAAGGGATGCAGGGTCCACACATGGGAACATCTGCTCTAACAATTTTTCAAAGCAAACAGCAGATGGCATTGCTGCTTCCTTTTGATCTTGCAAGAAAAATCCCATACCAATGGTGTTGGTTTAAATTTCAGGCTGCTTGGTAATGGTGTACTTCTCCCTTTTCTCTCAACAGTAGCACTACTTGCAGATGTTTTCTCTGCAACTTGCTATTTTAGCTTTTTTTCTTTTTGTGACCCTAACTCCTACTAGGTGTCACGATGTTTGGTTTTTTTCTCTCCCCTCCCCTGGGACTTCATAATTAGTGCCATATCATCCTTACCAATTCTCTTTCTCTATTCATATGCAAATTGTAGGGAAATAGAAAGTTCGTGCTATTCTTCAGCTTTGATTCTTCTGTGATTCAGCCTCTGTATATAGTGAGTGGGGAATTTTATATACATCTCCTTTGCTACCTTTTATTTTTTAAGAAAGCTTTATTTCTCAAGGCAATTTCTTGGTTTCTAATTAGGGTTCTTCCTTTTTACTTAACTTTTGACATTCAGACAATTCATGCACTGAAGTGCGTATGAAATTTGAAATGTTTAAGTATATTTGTAGGCTCTTTTTTGTCATTTTATTTAGCATTAATTGAGTTTTTGACTGAACCTCGTTTGCCACACACACATTCGTGTTTTATCACCCTGATACATTTATATGACTTCCTTAGGTACTTTCTGATCAAATCTTACCGTACAGAGCGACCAGGTTGCTCTTGTTAATGGGTTAGAGTGTGAGAAATTAAATTTGCATTCAGGAGGTGAAAATATGACATAAAAATAAGGTCAGTTTGTAGAGAAGGGAGGCTGCAGTAAAATTTGTGTGATACAGCTAAGACAGTAACAGGAGTAGGAGCACAGTAACAGAAATAGGAGCAGTCTCTGGGGGCAATTCAGTCGAGTTTATTGTCAGCCTGATGCGGGAGTTAGGAATGTCACTCCCCTTAACCCTGGAAGCTTAAGGTGGAGCCTTTGAGCACTCTGTCCCTTCAGAGTTGTAAGGCTGTTAATGAAAAGTAGAGTATGGGTGATTTTATCTTGTTTCTAAATTATGCTAATTTGTATTTGGTCATTTTAGGTAGATGCCAGGACTCCTGTATTGAAAACTCTAGTGCATTTGCACAGGATCCTGTTTTCAGCTCTTCTAAACTCACTAAGTTTAATTGTACCTCATCCTTTAGCCTCTGCTTATTTATGCTATACTGCCATCACTTTTATTATTTTATTTCAGTTTAAACCTGAATTTTCCTAAGCAGTGCATACAAATAATCTTCTTTTAAAGATTTTGTGTCCAATTTTTTATCTTCTTTAATATTTAGTTTTATATAATATCATATTTCAGTAATGTTAATTTCTGTTCCAAATATTCAGTTGGTTGCTGATGTCTGTGTGTTGTTTAGAACTTCAAGATTAATTCGTCAGGGGATTTTTTTGTTTGGGTTTTTTTCAAAAATTAATTTTAAACCTCCTCTAAAAGAAATAATCTATTTATGTAAGTGATAAAATGCACAAAACATTGGGCTTGTATGTTCTGTGTTTTTTACTGGAACTTGACATTCTATATTAAACATTTCATATAACTTGACATTATAATTGAAACCAAGAAATAAGAAAAGGAAGGTATGTTTCCTACACACAGTTGCAAATGGCTTTGGTATCTTTCTATTCTCCAGAAACCAGCAACTTTATTTTTTTTATAATAGGTTGATTTCCCTGTTGACATAAATTTACAGATAGACATGAAATATGTACAGTTCATTTGTGGCTCATTTAATTGAATAATAAACAGAATTAAAAAATAAACCTGGTGATCAAAAGAAGATGCCATTTTATCCACATCCTAAAATTGTTGGAAAATTGGCAGGTATCAATAAAGGAAACCTTGCGTTATCCATGTAAAAATTACTCAAGAAGAACTCTCAAGAAAGGTGCTGATTTAGCTGAATGTATTTTTATTTGGTGCCATGAAAAATAGGTCCATACGAGCAAAATTGGTTGTCTCAGTTAAAAATGTAATTTCAAATCTGTTTGCAGCCTTCGCTATATAATTTTTATATATCAGGACCTTTCATTTTTCTTGGACAAAGAGGTCTTGCAACCTGTTCTGGAATACTTAGCTACTATCTGGCAATAGTGAAACGGCCTTTGCAGAGAGCTATTCTATGGCTTTTTCCTATTGGTACCATAGAAAGAAAAATTTGATTACTGTGTCTACTGAGGGGCATGGCCTAAAGACTGATGTGAGAGGAGGAATTGTCAGTGCGCTTAAGTTGTTTTTTTGTTTGTTTGCTTTTAAACAATGGTCTAGTATTTGCTGCTAAAGAAATGGTTTTGCTTATAGCTGTGCATTCCTCCCTTGTTGCCATCTTCATTCCTGGAATAAGAAGGAGGATTTGTGTGGATTCACTCCAGACTTGCATCAGAGGATGCAACCAGGTTAAAACTACCCTGGCCAAAAAAACCCAGAAGGACTGGAGTAGTGCATGGAGCTAAAGATGTTGCACGGGCTGGAAAGATTTGTAGTAACATAGCTTATTATTTATATTATGGTAGTTTTCAGAGCTGCTGTGACAAAATGGTGTTAAACAAAAATTGTAGGCTCTTGCATTATTCTTTGATCTTCGCCAAATGGGACTTCATTTATATCTGCCGGCTACAAGCAAGATCTGATTCTTGTACCAGTCCTTAAAATGCCGTTTGCAGCTTGATGAGAAGCAAACTGTAATTCCTGAGGTTCCCATACTGCACTAAATTTCAGTAATACTGGGGTTTGGGAATTTGTTTTCTCCATAGAATCTCCATATGTCAGATTCACCTCATTTCATTCTGGACACTCGACATGTTTAAAAGGGTAAAGAAAAAAAAATTATAGAGACGATTTCAAGAAAAGAAGGGATTATATTTTCCACTTTACAATTGGAATCAATGTTACAAAACAAAGAATAATATAAAATGTGTTTTTACTTGCCAGTGTTGTGCTAGTTTCTGCTTATGATTTCTCTGAAGTGTGTCTTAACTGAAGGAGCCAAAGATTTGATTGAGTGGTATTCAGTCTTAGTATTGTCATTCAAAACTAAGCTGGCTTTTTTGCTAAAACCACACCTGCTGAGAACTGCATGAGCTACTCAATAGCACTTCACCCCTTGAATATGATTTCAAAATTGATTTCTAAAGGTAATCTTTCCTTTCCAAATTAGGATTGTTTAATTCTGAGAAGCCATCTAATCTGAGTTCATATATTCTTTCTTCTCCCAGATAGAGACCATTCTTCAATTATTTTGCTTAAGAATTGTCTTTCTGGTTCTTTTATTAGAAAGGAAGTTTAAGGGTCCATAGCTCTCCTCAAAGTTTGATTGTGACGACACACATTCTCCTCCCCATGGCTGTATGAAGTAGTGTATCTTCTTCCTCCCCCGTTTATTGTAAATGAAGCTTTTAGTGCTTGGTGTCAATGTCCACTGAAAGCAAATTAAGTGTTCAAGGATTATTTGATCCAAGTAACAAGACTGTTACAGTAATTTGCAAATTATGTGTCTTTGGAAGCATTCCTTCAGCTCAGAATTCTCTTCAGAAATCCCACATGATCTGTATATGCATAATACAGGCAGCAAAGTAAGCACTGCAGAGTGCTTTTTTTCCCCAGCTTAACTCCTGCCACCCTGCCTAGTACAAATGGACATCTTCTGATCGTTTTAGAGTTGTGTGCCATCAAACAGTCTTTGTGACTGGGGCTGTGTACAGCAGCATAACAAACATTCTGTCGCGTAGCTTGGTGGTAGAGAATAAGAAGTCTGCACTGAACTCGTAGTTGATTGCACTGAAATACAAATATTCTTCAGCTAGTCATAATAAAAATTTGTTAAGTACTTTACCATACTAACTGGAGCAGGGTAAGTCCTACCATGAGTTCATCACCCAAGTTTATACCTCATTTCTTAGATGAGCTTTTGTAATTTGCCCTGAGTTCTATACTGCCACAGTTAAAAATAACAAAAGAAAAAGTACAAAACCACAGCCAATATCAAGGCTCACTAGTTTGGGCATGTCTTTCATGATTTTTCCAGATAAATGTATTTTTGCACCATTTTTCTCAATCTTAATACTTTCTGAAGATATTATTGCTGTTTCTTTGAGGAACCCAATGCAATCCCCAAACTTCAGGTATTTACAGGTTTTTCCAATTGTGATTTACATAGAATCTTAAAAAACAACAAAATTAGGGTGTGGTTTTTCCCTTTCACCTTGTGAAATCTTATTTCAAAGCATAACTGGTAGGCTAGTGGTGTCTGGCTTTCAGGCTACCTGACAACATGTGTGGTATTTACTTGCTGGAATTCCATGAAGCATTAGTCTATGCTTGAAAATCATTCTACCAGATTTCTTGTTTAATCATTGTCTCCTACTCATTCACAATTCTTCTAAAAAAGAAAACAAATGATGATATTTTCTCATGAAGCAATTCTTTATTTGTTTATTCAGGAATCTTTTACATAAAGTGGTGCATAAGGGACAACATTGACTTGCATGGTCTTCCAACTAGATGAAGTAATGAATTTTGATTCAATGTCACAATTTTTTCTTTTTTGGTCAGCTTTGTTTCTAGTCTATACTTGTAGCAATTTAATCTCATTTCCTATTAGTTTTCTAACTACCCAGGCAAATTTCCAAGAAAGGCAAATATTCTTCTGCTATCCCAACCACTTCTTATTCGGGGATACATGATCTTGGAATGAATATTCTTTCTGCCATTATGTGACCCCCTGCCATGTTTTATTCATATGAGGAACTAAAAGGACATTTACAATCCGTTTATTATGTGCAAGTGTAAAGGACAAGTGGTGATCTTGCCATAGTATTTTAGTGTGCTAATGTTCTATTTTTGGTGTTTAACACAATTAAATCTAGCAGTGTTCAGTGTAGAAGACCTAACCTTGAACATTAACAGAGTAGCTGCAGCTCCAACACTAACATAAGCATGCCAAGCATTTATATCAGGCTAGATTACTCACCACTGTTGAAGCTAAATGAAACTTTTATTCTCTAGGTAGTCCATTTGAAAAATGAAAAAGAAATCAGAGGTAGAGGAAAATGGGAAAAGTTACTAATATCCTGGTTTGCAAAATTTATAGAAAAGAAGTGGACCTTCTTAAAAATCCTCAATCTTTTCATTTTGTTGTGATTTATTCATTCTAGAAGGAAGGACTGTGGCACTGTGAAAGGTAAATGCTTATATACTAGTAGTATGGCATGCATAGAACCCATAGCAGACTGCTATTGGGAGGGGAAGACAAAAGGGGAAGGGAACATATGAGCAGCATTGGGAAAAGTAAGAAGAGGAGGGCAATCCAAAGGAAACAGATAAGGAGTGGAAAGAAGAAAGGTGACACCTGGTGTCAGCAAGGACAGGAGGAGACAATGAATAAAGGATTTGTTTAAAGTAGAGTTGGTATAATGTCTTCTGTTTCACAAACCCTGGTGAGAAAGAATGGTTTAAGGAGTAAGTTAAGCAGAACAAGTAATTTGCTGGCACTGAGTCCACAGATGCTGGAACAAAAAATGCAGGAGTGCATTTGATTAGCAGGGCATGAATAAACAAGTATGGTAAGGCTTAATTAATTGATGTCTGTAGGATACTGTTAGGGTGCTATACTCCACCATTTTCTATAATTGCATGTTAATATTTAATTTCACCACTTCAGTGCAAACAGCAGATTTAAACTATTACATGTTTAAGGTTTAATGAATAAGATATAGCACTCGGTATCATGAGAGAGTGCTAATTCCTGTGCCAGGAATCTAACATTTTGTTTATCTTACATTCTGTAATAGTGCACATGTGCATAGTGTAATGTCATCCTCTAAAATAGTCCCTGTCTTAGAGGGAGAAAAGTTTCTCTATTGGTAAATGTAATGGCATCAGGTCTCTCTGCTGGTGCTGTATGGAAAAGACAACATCCCTGAAAGCTTTACATTCTCACATTGTTGGAGCTTCTAAGTTTTGTCAGGTGCTGGTGACTTGGACCTAACACTGAGTTGTAACTCAGGAGACAAAACAGTTGGAAAACTTGGAGAAAGGCTCTAAGGGTCAGCGAAATTTACTGTGGGCAGCTGCTGCTTCAAAGCGACTTGCTATGCAGAAGCCTATTAAGAAGTAGTAGGTTACTTTCCTGCCGTTTCCCCAGCATGATGGATGACGTTCTGAAAAGTGAAAGGACTTCCTGTGCCACAGAGGTTTTCCCTGTGACTTCTTACCCAGACCCAGTTGTTTTCAACACACTGACTACACTTCTATCTAAATACTGTTATGGATCTCTCTAAATAAAATGTTTGCTGCACGTGATGCTAAAAGGAATTTGGTTTTGTCTATGATAGGTGCTTGAATGCCATTATTTACAGATGGTCCTATTTATATTCTAAATCTCTATTTACAATTCAAAACAGCAATAAATTCTTACTAGAAATAGGTTCAAGCTGCAGAGCTCAGAATTGGAAATTCACTTTTGCGAAGTTTTGGTGTGCTTAGATTTTGAAACTTAACTTCTTACTGTAATATAAGTCAACAGCAGAGCTTAGAACAGTTTTGATTTTCATAGTATTCACATGTAAAAGTCTGTGTTTGCTTATGTGCTAATATCTAATTTTAACCTATTCAATCAGAGTACACTTACTTTAGGGTAGGGTAAATTCCTTGCTTTTTAATAACAATGTTCTTTAGCAAGACACAACCTTTTCAAAAATATGTGGAACTAGCAAAAATCTACATGAGATCAGATAAGATAGTACATCTTAAGAGCTAAACTAGTTGATGACTCTAATTAAGATACTTATCTTCTCTTCCATACTTAAAATAGGGAAATGTAAATATTGGTGTATCAGTGAAGACTTTGTAATTGGGTAGGTTTGGGATCTTTAATTTTGTATATATCACAGGAAACAGAACGTATTGCTCAAAGAGAAAAATGCTTTCCATGGCATTTTTATCATTAAATCCAAATATGTTTGAAGACAATGAAAAACACCCTCTTAAATTCTAAATGTTTCAAGATAAAAACCATGGCCAAGTCTTCCGCAGAAGCTTTTGCTGGAATCATTTAGGAACGTGAAGAAGGGAGGCTCATGTAATCCTGCTGTGTCTGTGTCTCGCTGCCTTTTGCTCCCTCCCCTTCATAACTTTTTCACTCTTTTGCCAATCTTAACCAGATCTAGCAGAGTGGAAGCTTCAGAACTCTTCAGCTTCAACAAATTCTGTGAGAGCAGGATGAGGTAGGAGTGCATGTACTGTCTCGGAGCAAATGTCCAGTGAGCTCCCTCTGACAATGGCCATGAGTAAATTGTTAGGAAAATCATACCAGAACAGAGCAAGTGAAGGCTGATCCTTCTCTCAGTATATTTTCCTGGCTTCTGGCTACCACGTTATGGGCTTCCTGCACCCCATCTCTATCATAGAATCATAGAATGGTTTGGGTTGGAAAGGACCTTAAAGATCATGTAGTTCCAGCCCGCCTGTGACGGGCAGGGACACCTTCCACTAGACCAGGTTGCTCAAAGCCCCATCCAACCTGGCCTTGAACACTTCCAGGGATGGGTGACCCTGGGTTCTCTGGTGACCAGCTTCTCTGGGTGACCTGTTCCAGTGCCTCACCACCCGCTCAGTACAGAATTTTTTTCCTAATATCTAGTCTAAATCTACCCTCTTTTAGTTTAAAACCGTTACCCCTTGTCCTATCACTACAGTCCCTGATACAGTGTCCCTCCCCATCTTTCCTGTAGGCCCCCTTTAGGTACTGGAAGGCTGCTATAAGGTCTCCCTGGAGCCTTCTCTTCTCGAGGCTGAACAACCCCAACTCCCTCAGCCTGTCCTCATAGTGGAGGTGCTCCAGCCCTCTGATCATCTTCGTGGCCCTCCTCTGGACCCACTCGAGCAGGTCCATGTCTTATTTTGGGGGCCCCAGAGCTGAACAATCAATCAGTTTAATCTCATTTACTTGCCGACTGACAACAGGCATTATTTGAGGTAGCATTGTGAGATATAACTTCCCTCTATGAAAGCCACATTGAATCCTTTTATAGAATTAGTAGCACATGGACAAGCATTATATTCTTTACTATTAATTTCTAGGGTTGTGCCTGGTACAGAAGTTAGACATTTGGGGTTTTTTTTCCCCCAGTTCTGCATATCCTCCCTGCAGTCCACATATGATATCTTATTTGCTGCTTCTCAGCATCATTCTTTCAGTTTCTCCATGTGTTTTTCTAATGCGTAATTAGCAGGAAGAAAAATTGCCTTTTGCGTCCCCCTTTCCTCCTCACTTGTGTTAGCACAGCTCTCTGTACAGCCACAGCAGTGAGAGCAGAAACTGCTAAATCTGAAACCCGAGGATCACAAAACACCCTTTTATGTTCAGCACTACTTTGTTGCTTTCTTCATGAGTTTTTCTGGGGTTTTTGCTGTTTCTTTTATTGGTGGGCAGATGCACACAACCAAACATCTGTACCCACGTTTGTTTGTATGTGCTTGTGTCTGGGGTGAAGACTGTTTTCATTTCACCTGTCTAGCTACTTAAAAGAACTTAATGAGTCCCTTTACTTTTATGGTGAGTACATAGTGACAGTTACAAAAATCCACCTCAGTAGCATCTATCCCAACCCGTAAAAGTAGTTTTGCAAGTAGAACTGAGGTTTAGACTAAAATGTATTTTGCATTCACTTATGCCACTTTGAGATGTTTTTGCTGTTTGCTTGAGATTCTCCGTTGCACGGGCTTGCTACATGGCAGCTCACCCGTACATTCCCCAGTGCTCTTTGCTGAAAATCAGCCTAGTTACTTATACGATTTATATAGTATTGTGCCTCAGCTGACCAACAGCTAGCTATCATGGGAAAGGATGGTCTTGTTCCTTTTCCTTCCTTAGATACATTCTTTTTCTTTAGCTGTAGAGCTTACCTGACTGACACTGAGGGAACCTGGAGAGTTCCATGGTGAGCCAGTTCAGGGAGCAAAATCAGAACAACACTATTCTGTTGGTTTGTCAGATGAATTTTCCCTGACACTTTTTAAAAATTATTTCAGGAAATATCCAGGGAACTACAGAGGAAGGAATTTGGCATCTGTGCTATGCAGATTAGCAGGAACTAGAATCCAGTCTAGAATTAGCAAGCGTATAGGCAGAGTCAAAATGGACATAGGAAAGGGAAGTCAGATTCTGGGAGTTCAGAGGGAGTCAAAAGAAATGTGTACAAAGAATGTAGTCTAGTTGGATTTTCAAGAGACTTTTGATGAGGGTCCTCACCAAAGGTTGTTTAAGAAACTGCCAGAGAATAAGGAAAAAATTACTGGCATTGGATAAATAACTGAACAAAAGAAAACAGAAACTAAAAGTAAATGGTCAATTTTCACAGCAAATGGGTATCACCAGTGAGTCATCTCAAAAAAAGGGAGGAACTGTGAATTATACAGTTACAGAAGGAAATGAAAACAAGGGCCAACTATAGAGAATTGTAAATGGAGTTTACAAAGTCTGTTGAATGGCTTTCTGATAGAATGTCAGATAAAATCAGTGTAGTTTAGTGTAAATTAATAGATAGGGGAGGGGGGGAAATCCTGGCTTTGCATATGAAAAGACAGACCTTGGGATGTCTGTTATTACTCAGTAGTTAGATCTTAGGCTTTTAATAGACATATTTCTAAACAGAAGTAGAAATATTTGTATTATATTCCTTTAGCAAAAGAGACAAATAGAAATAATAGTCCTGCAAAAATATTAGTTTAGTATCAATCAAAAGAAAACAAATCCGATGTTAGTAATTGTTTGGAAGGGAACAGAGAACAAAACCAAGAACAAAATTTATGTTTCTTTTTACAGCTGTTGTGTTACTATATTTTGAAGACCATATGCTGTTACAGTCTTCTTCTGTCTCTATAAAGATACGTTAGAGCTTGGCCAGATTCTGGGAATGGTGGCAAGGCTCACCATGAAGCAGTATTCGTACAGGGAACATTTAAACAAGTCAGGACTCTTTAGGTTTGTAAAGAAATCCTGAGGAATATGAAATACAGAAGGAACCACCTCTGGTGTGGGGAATCCCTCAGCTGTAAATTACTGAAGTCTATTGCGAGGGGGAAGGGTATCATTCTGCTCACTCTGTTCTTAAACCCCTCAAACATCTGCTGTTGGGTACTGGGCTAGATGAAGCTTTGATCTGACCCAGTACAGCCATTCTTACGATCATATGGTTTAACAACCTGAATTAGCCCACAATGTGGTCAGGTTATGCAAATGGAGAAGGAGGAATGACAACGCTGTCCTCAGCCTTGTTTCATGCACTGACCCTCAGCAAGTTTACTGCCTCTATTTTAGTGTGTGCAGTTGCTCCTTAAAATGTGCACTGAAACTCAAGAAGTTCAAATGATACTTAAATTGGAAGGAAATCCAAATAGTTTATGACATGGAAAGCTCAATTAGGGGGCCCAAACAATGCTCCGTTTTCAGGTGACATGATAATATAACTATCCGCATGTCATTACTGCAAACTCATAGATGCATTTCACATACTGAATTGCTTTTAAGAGGCATATGTTCTTTTTTTCATCCACCATCTTTATTTCTTTTCCTGCTATTGTATGAGCAGAAATAGCAACTCTGCATGCTTTTTGTGTTCATCTCTCATGCTCAGGAGGCAATAGAAGCAGAATTCTGGCCAGATTTATAGATTTGCAGCACCAGTATATGTAATTGATAAAAGGTAATCTTTTTAAAGAATACTGGTTGTAGTGGCCACATGTGCTGAATCATTTTTAGATCTAACACCTAAACTCCATCCTAATTCAGGCTTCATGCCAGCATTTATGCTTCATGGAAGCACACACAGGATTTCTTCTGCATTCCCAGATGTGCTTTGTGTGCTTTCCTATCCATAGAGGCTTGCTGCCTTCCAAATTAGTAGAGAATCTGCAACACATATGCTTCCAGAAACTGTGTCAAAATATGATGATTTAATACAACATTCCTTTCTGATTAGGAAAACTACTTCCAATGAACTATCTGCCTAAAGATTTTTATCAGACGTTCAAACTACTGACTCTGCTTTTAAATGCCGCTTTTCTTGGCTGTATGTTACCTCATTCAGACATCTCATACAAGGAGATTAATTTTCAGCTTGTAGAACACTGATTTAAAAGCATTCCCCCCTCTTAAGTAGAAAGAACAGCTCATAAATTAACACTTACTTTGTACTGTTATCACTGTTCTCAGTGCCTCGAAGGCTTTGAGCTGCCTTGATACAAATTAACCATATTAAATATCAATCAGGCACCTAGACATAAAGGATATGTGGTGATCAGTATTTTATACAGTGGGAGTACACAAAATCTATTACAGTTCTAACACATTAAACAAAAGTGTGAAATAACTAAGAGTAGAAACATAGGACAAAAGGATTAATTCAAAGAACTTTGACAGTGCAGATGCTGAATTTTTTCAGTGCTGCTCCCAGGCTTCGGGGCCTTCAGCAGTAAAGTTTCTCTCCTTATCCTCTTTCCATTTGAAGATATCCATCCCTCCCCTTTACCCTTTCCTTTCTAGGGAAGCCAATCTCCAACAGCATAAGACTGCAAAACCTAGACCTTGCTCTCCCCTGACTCATAGCAAATGCTAGGTGTAACATTAGTTTCACAGGCAAAGGTCCTGGTTTGTTTTTATTACCATGTTCTACAAAACATCCAGTGTACAAGAGGTTTCAAAAGCAGGCTCCCATAGATCACGTTATAGTAATTTGGTCTGAAGGTTAACTGGTTGAATGAGCTACTGAAGTGGAAAGCTTTCACTACAGAAAAGAAAAAGAGTTTTAAAAATTTAAAATTATTCCCATCGCTTGAATTAGAACCTTTGCTAGACTTAGAAAATCTTCAGTTCAGGAACCCCTTATTTCTTCTTCCCTAGTGAAGAAGGAGGAAGATGTTGCCACAGATATTTTGGTTTTTTACTAGTTATATCCTTCTTCAACTTCTCTGTTCATTGCTGTTCACAACTTTGTTCCTCAACCTCATCAAGATTTTCACATGCATTGTCTCGGAAATCTTCACATTCACCCTGCTTCTGCAATATCATGCGTAATCACCAACAAAGGTATAGGCATTTCAGTCACACCAGGGAAAGGCCATAACATAAGATGATTCACCCTTGGATTAACACCAGCCCCTTCAATGCAAGGTGATGAGTTTCAATCACTTCAATTTCTCAGCCATTTTTGTAGAAATGCTAGAAGCCAGCACAGCATGTGAGTAATATAATATAGAACTCTGCTAGTATAAATCATAGCTTAGCTGTAGAGTTGGTGAACAAACGATTTGCTAGTGTAACCTAATACCTCCAGTCTAATTTGATGCTGTGAGAGGCTAGAGGCTGAAAGGAGGCACAAATGCAAGATGTAAATTTCTGTTTAATGCAGTGTTTGATAGCCACAGATGGCTACACTTGTAGACAAAGCCATGTAAAAAGAAATAATAACTTTATGGACTGGAGATATTTTGCAAGGTTTTTACTGCCTAAAAAAGAAAAATCAGGATGCAGGCCAGAGCAAAGAAGTGAAATGGGAAGCACGGAAGAGATGTACAAATTATTTTTATCAAATATGAAATTTAGCTTAATTCAGATCTGATGCTTTAAAGAACCTTAGTCTGTGCTTATGAAGGTTGCGACCATTTGCGCTGTGACTATCCTGCAATCTTCTTTTTATAGCAAACTGTTTCCATTCATCCTGAAGTGCTGTAATGATTATTTTTATTTTTTTTAAAGAGTAACTCTGTGAATCTACAGGACTTCAGTTTGGTTGTTAATTCTTAGCTTCTTTGGAACAAAATTTAGAGTAACGCTCCTTGAGTGGAGTTATCCAAGTTACCAGTTGGTGATTTCCCTGTTATTGGCCTTTTTGAATGGCTTGATTTAGGGTCAGTTTAGTGTTTGCCACCTTACTTTCCAGATCTGGAAGCTCTTTGGGGTTTTTGACTTCCCTGAAGTAAAATGAGAGCGGGAAAACTCTCCTCTTCGTCCTGCTTATAGTCAGATCCTCAGGGGTCTCAAAGACTGTGGAGCTCTGTGAATTACATCCGTGTACGCATATGCAAGGAGTCCTTGGGCTGCCTAGCATTCATTCATTGGTGATTACAGGGATTAATCTTTTAACGTAAAGGTGCTAAGAATTCAAGAGATGACCAAATGCTTGAACCTGTAAGTGAACTAAGAGATATTGGTTCCTTTCCAAACCTTCTGAATCAAACTGCAGGGGTTCGTTTTGTGAACTGAACCCTGCAGGATTCACACAGCTGTAGAGAGAAATTTAACACCTAGTCCAAGTGAAACAATTCCAGGATCCAGCAAAGAATTCCACACAAGCCATAAAACTTGCTTTGTGAAAGTCTTGTTTTCTGTTTTTAATATTTATGTAATATATCCATTTATTGTCTGTGTCCTTACTACCAGTAAGTGACTATTCTTTACTTCAGGACAAATCATAAAACCTATAGTAAGGTTTTCTTCAGGCAAACTGTCCTTGAAATCTATATAAGCTGGAATTTTTCTCAAGTGAAATCTGAATGAGGGTCTTATGTTATGACCTTTAATGACTTTTACTGACTTTTTGATAAAACATTTACAGACTTTTAAATAAAATTAGTAGAACTGTGACCTGCATCACCATTCATTTGTTCAGGATTCTGCTTTCTACATAATGAGGGCCTTTTAGGTTATAAAGTAAGGACTAAAAAAATTGGGGATAGCTAAAGTGTGCCAGAGTAGGTTATTGAATTAGTGATGTAAGGGAAAACATAAATAGAACATCTAGCTAGATTACAGGAAATCAGACACACTTAATTGATGCACTTGGAGAATGCATTTTTTGCATTGTGTATGTGAAGAGGAAGTTGAGAAGTACAGTTTTTGTTTGAGGAAGTCAGACGAATATACCAAAATGTATAGTTTCTCAAGAATATTGTAAAATCTTTAGAGATGAAGTCCTGTGCCTCCCTGCAGAGTGAAGTCAAGAGAATAGCTCTCAAAATCATGCATGTGCTTATATACACTGTTTGAAGTTGAACTATAAATGAAAAATAGCCTCTTTTCTTTGAAACACCATTGCCTGTCCCACCCTGAAACTTGTATCCTTCTTACTGCATGGTAACTAAGTGATAGCGTGTTCCTATTGTAGTATGTTATAGCTCTCTCTCGAACATTAAGTTCATAAGCAGTAAACTGAATATAAATTAAATGATTGCAAATTAGGAAAGCACTATTTTGTGATGGGGTTCTCTGATGTAACAAGCACTGCATGTCTTCCCTTATTTAGCTTTACTTTTTTTTAAAAAGCATATGTCCTAGTGACAGGGAATCCAGAAGCACTTCAGAAATTATTCTAAAAGCTAGCTAATATTGCTGTTAAGAAGTATTTTATTCCTAGTTTTAATTTGTCTAACTTTGGTTTCCAACTTTTTGATCATATTATACCTTTATCCACTACGAAGAGTCCTTTACTATCAAACACACCATCCTACATGTATATGTGAAACCCAACTAAGTTCTAACATTACATTAGAAACAATGCGTAGGGCAATAGGTATTTTACTTCACTTTGTCATACTATTAGTAAAAACCTTTTTGTTTGCTTTGTTTTAATTTGAAGCATCATATGGGTGGATGTTGTGCTAACAATTTTTCAACAAACTTTGTGCAAATAAATTCCTATATTTGTTACCATGTTATAACAAAATAAATGAGACATGTACTATGCAGTTCCGCCAGACCTGGAGCAGACATGGAAAAGATATAAATGTGTCAGTATTACAGGAGGGAAAATACATAAATGCATATGGTGACTCTCTTAAGTCTTGGGCTCAGTGTGATACTAATTCATTTTGGTGACATTTGGAAAACTTCTCCCAACATTAATAATACATTTATAGTGGGGGGTAATTCTGACAGACACAGTGTTGAAATAAAAACTTGAAAGAATGTCCATCAGATTTTACAGGTGCATAGAACATGCATTTGCAGTTGATTGATGATCTTTTTGTTAAAGGTTGACATAATGTTGAATGGAATGTTTTGTTTATATATGGTGGTCTAGTTTATTGACCAGTACCAAAATGTATGACCAATCTGGGACTTCATACACTGTCTCTTTTTTTTCTTTTTCTTTTTTTTCCTGGAGAAATTTTCTGTGTTTATCTTCTCTTCTGATCATCAGCACATGGATGCTCTTTGATTATTTTATACATATGATTTTCTTGAACTGATTTTTCTTTTTAAAATATTCACTTGAACTGAAAATTTTAGATTAACATACCAGAATTTTAAGCAATGTTTAGAAAAAGGATTCTGGGATCGACCTTCTGGGCAAATGTTATAGAACTTAGTTTTCCTGCAGTTTTTACTGAAAATGAAAATAACAGTTGACATGTAATTTGAATAGATCTGTTTTCTATTTGGAAGACTATTTCTGTTCAACTTCACTTAAAGAAAAAAATCTGAAAAAAAAAGGATCTGAAGATGTCTACCCCTAGTAATAGGGAAGTGGAAGAACTGGAAAGATGGTGCCACTATTTAATAAAGAAATCGATTTGTCTCTTTTATAAGGTCAGATCAGTGGAAGAAGGGATGTCTTTAACCTCACTTCCAGTTCAGAATATTACACTTTCAACAGCAGCAGCTAGTTATCTAAATACTGAATTGGTTTTAAAATTATGAAAATGTGTGCACTCATAACCATTCTTGAAATCCATGTAAAACTTAAGCTTCCATCTTAACAATGATGTATAAGTTGCTCTTAGTTGTAGTATGTATGAAATGAGAACCTTTTCCATTCTTCAGTCAATTTTACTAGTTAAAGTTGGAGTCTCTAGATATCTTTCAGTCCAAACTGACATTGACTCCAAAAGGTTTTTTTCAAAAGTTGAAACAAAACTAGCTAAAGGTCCTAATACCAACTTTGTTCTTAAAGGCCAAGCTATGATCTTGTCTTCCTTGAGACTGCACATTTGTATTTGTATTTGGGCTCAGGAATTAATTTTCCTAACAAGACAATCTTATAAACAGTGTTTATTCAGGAAGAAAAAAAATGTATATCAGCATGTTGGAGATATTAAGTAGTTTGTTGCTCTGCTTTCATCTTCTTTGTCTCAAAATATGGGGATCTATATATGTGTAATCTCCGTGTACTTGTCCTGACAGAGAATTGAATAGGACATAAAGGGAGATACTTCTTAAAAGCATCTTCCCTTTCATTAATTGTGCCAGCAAAAACTAGAATGTAAAGCTGTTCTGCCTGTCCTGAAACATTGAAGTATATGGATGGAGA
Organism: Aquila chrysaetos chrysaetos; assembly: GCF_900496995.4. Lineage (NCBI taxonomy): Eukaryota > Metazoa > Chordata > Aves > Accipitriformes > Accipitridae > Aquila > Aquila chrysaetos. The sequence goes on from NC_044005.1 coordinate 28,603,032, forward strand.
TATAGTCAGGGAAATTATGTTTGTAATCCAGCCAATTTGGGAGACAATCTAACAAATAATGTTAAAAAAATAAATAATTAAAAGACCTGCATGTATCTAGGTTTCAGATAGGATGGTGTATCAATGAATCCAAAAACATAGGCTCAAGTTCTTGTCTTATTCTTCATATAGACTGAATATTTTATACATTGTTTGTTTTTCACCAGACCTTAAGAAAAACAAAGTTAGGGAAGTTAATAGCACCCAAATGGATCAGGTAGTCTCAGCTCATGGGCCTCTCCAGAGATACAAGGGAAGTGTGGTCTTCATCTGAGTCTTTTTACCCTCAGACTGAGTTTGACTTGTGAAAAGTCTTGGAAAATACTAAGGCTCTCTAACTGTCTCATTTCATTATGTCTTACCTCTATGGGAAGATAATTTCCTTTATGAATTAGGCCACCAAGATTTAACCCATCCAAGAGTTGTTCTCACTAATTGGGAACTACGTGAAAGAATTTAGCTATGTTATAACTGCTCTATACAGCTGATTTTAATTCTGAAGGAAATTGATGCAGAATCTTTTCCAGTCATGTTCTGATGATTTTCATGTTCCTGCAATTGAGGTGAAGCCCTTTTAACCAGGTAATAGTCCCCACTTCTCTCTTCTGAATCCAAATCCATAAAGGTGTGATCCTGATACACTGTAGAGCCTCTCAATACGCTTTAGGGTGCTGTAATTTTTGTCTTCTCTCTTACTGCCACAGCAAGTGAATGTAGAAGTCAGCAGTATTGAGAGAGTGCCAACACGCTCTTTTCTACTAATACTGAAGACATCCTCTTCCTTGTAAGAAGAAAGTTAAAGAATTAGAAGAATCATAGATACATGAACTGAGGATATAAAAAGGGAGGACTAAGTGAAGGAAACTAAGCCTTATAAAGCAGAGTGGAGGGCACTTTCTGTGCCCAACAAATTTTGAAATGACAATTCTGTGAGAGTTGGAGCAAATAAACTTCAGTGCAACTGTAAGAATAATGAGTGCAGATCTTTGTTGAAAGAATTTTTAGAGTAAAGCTCAGATAGTGATTAGTGATTTAACTTACTTTAAAAAACAACTTATCCCAGCATTTATGAATGCTTAGTGTATGCTTCCTTTGCATATTGGATGTTATAGACAATGCTTCCAATGTTTCTAGGATGTCTTAGAAAGTAATAAATATTTTGCTTAATTCTGTATGGAATTTACCAGCATTGATTTATTAGGAACTGAATGAAAGGGCATTTTGTTGTTCTTTCTTTTGTCTTTTTAATAGATTCAGATTTGTGTGTGTAGGACTCCAAGTAATCATCTGGCTAATCAACTAAATCATGGTATTTAAAAAGTTAGATAATTCTACACATTTAAACTGAATTTCAGAGGGAGCACAGTTAGTGAAGAAGCACTTAAAATGATGTTCTCTTTTGTATTTTTGTGGGTTCATGTATTTTAACATAGTTGCATAGTGTTCTGATCCTTTCTCTTGCAGATCAAAGACTTCTTATCAATGTTGGTTTAGCTTTTTCTAATTGCTAATTCTAAATATTTGATTAATGATAATATTTTAATATTGGTTTTAGTAGTTTTTGACCATGTGCTAACACTTAAAACTACTCAAATGGCAGGCTCTTTAAAACTAAAAGGAGGTGTGGGCTTCCAGTGCAGTGGTAAAATTAGTTTTTATCTGCAAAACGAAGTGAACTACAAAGAACAGTGTGGCTATCAAATTGACAGCTGTTAAGTGTTGCCAGTGAATTTTCTTGGTTTTGTGATATTCCTCCAGTGAATACTTTGATTTCAATTAGGACTTTGTGACTTTCGAAAAGCTTAGTTTGGCATGTAACTCCCAAGTTCATGAGTACTTGTCTGGAGTTTCTGCTATTTATCACAAGGCAGTGCAGACAAACACTTCAGTAGTTGCACTGATTTGAGTATAAAAAACATCATTGCTATCTTTTATTTTTCTGTATTTCCACAAATGTAAATCCAGTCTTGTATAAACTTTGAATAACATGGAACTTTAAAATCTGGGAACTGACGTTTTAGGACCAAAACAAACTCCCCTGCTATACTGAAGTCAGAATGCTGGCAGGGAAGTCTTTATCTGATATGAAATTACTGATGAAAAATATTTCTGTATTGTGATGTTGTTTTAAATAATATGCCACCTGAGAATGTATTTTGTATATAATAACTTTAAGAAAAAGTGCATGTAGGTAGATATTCAGGCCTTTCTGTGCTAGGAAGTTTAAACATATATCAGGTGTATATGTGTCAGAGCCTGCTGGAAAACTCTATGTCATGCAATTCAGCACAGACCTGGTAAATCTATTCATCATGAGTTGCAGACCACCACTGTGTTTGCAGTGCAAAAAGCTAGCCTTTCTTTTCTGGATAATAAATGATCACAGAACTGGAAATGAGTCAGACCTTTCAGACCAGCCAAAGACAAACTATCTTTGATTCTAGTCCTCTTGATTCACCTGTACATACTCCATGTATTACTCAGGTGCTAAGCAGAAGTGCTTTTTGTCTTCAAGGCTGAATGGCCCTTTAGTTTAAATTAGGGACGTTCACTGGTCTTCCCTGAGAAAGTAAAATAAATTTGCTAGTGGTTACTAGTTGTAAAAAGCTGTTAAAATACACAAGTTCTGCCTCATTTCCAGTGAAATGCTGTGACTTAAGAACACTCGTTTATTGTTACACAGTATGCTGCCAGACAGTCCAGGTAGATGAAACCTGATTCTCTCTCTTATTGCTTTAAGCATTTCATTATCACTTGTAGGTTGTTTCAAAAGGCAAGGAAAATATAAAACTCCTTGGAGTGAAGTAGTAACTTGCAGCTGAGATTTTTTGGTGGGTTGTTGAGTTTTTTTGCAATAAATTGACTGCATTTGACCTTTGACTCAGGAGGACCTCGCGGTTTTCTATTACTGAAGAAATAAGTTTCCATAAAGACAGTGCTATCAGAGGTGAGATGCGTAAAAAAAAGAAGCTGTTATGTAATGAAACATGAAGACACACATGAAATATTAAAAACTTGACTGGGCAAGTCAGCCTGTGTCAACGGTAATGCTAAGAACGTCTATCATAGCAGAAGCTGTGCCCAGTCTGTGACACCCTGACTGCAAGCTAGGTATGTAGTCAGATTGCTGAAGTGGAGCCCTTTTTCGCTGACCTGTTACAATGATATGAAGTGTTAAATGTATTTATAGATAAGCTGTCTGTTTTCTATTTCTAGACAGCAAACTGTTATTGATCGATTCCTGCCTTTGTTTTCCCAAAGTATTTTTAGTGATTTCTTATGAATGCTTGTATTAATTGTATACCTTCAAATTTTAGCCTTTGTCCTTTTTTGTTCTTCTGACGATGATATTAAAAGTTAGGCATTAACAATGGTGGGAAATTGCAGAAATAACAACTGTTCCTTCATATTTAAGTGCAGTTAAATTCATGGTCTTTTAATTCATAGGAAGTTATGTCCATATTGAAACAGACCGTAGAAAAGTTTGCTTCATTCTTAATTGTATCTGCTTGGTATTCATGCCTGTCATCTCCTAAAGTGATGACGCTTCCATTTCCCAACTTGCAACTGCTTTTAGGAAAGAGTAGAAAGCCTTGCAGACATCTGCCATTTACTAGATTGCTGATTCTGATTTAAAGCTCTTAACACTAGTCTTTGATCACATTGTATGTTAGAAAAAGAACTTACAAAAGGCAAGTGCATTTGAATAAGTGTCACAGTTCATTGTTAAAATTAGTATAGGTTAATTCTGGAATTAACCTAGCTGGAAAAGTAATTTTGCATTTACAACTTTCCTGGTCTCTGTGTTAGTGGTTTATATAATTATCAGCTTGTTAACAAGTTGTTGGGGTTTTCTTTCCCTTTTTTTTTTTTTCTTTAGATGAGATAGGAGAATTTTAAAATTGCTTGTATCATAAATCCTTCCATTTTCAACATCCTGGTTTCTATTTTAAAATGTATTAAACTCTGCAACGCTTATTCCCACAGCTTCTGTTTTGGAATCTACTTAAACTTTTTCACCATACTAACACAAAAGCAAGTAATTATTAATTTAATCCTCATAGGATCCCTCTGAGACAGAGAAATACTAGCTTAATTATACAGCCAAGGAACTATAACATCAGATAGATTGAGTGGCATGCATAGGTCATACAGGACACCTGTGGTTGGGCTGAGGCTTGAAACAAGGTCTCCTGAGTCCCAATCTAGTCGCATCTTTTGTTTACAGCTATACATGAAACCATTTGTTATTTTAATTCTCATTTAGTGATTATGATAGTCTGGGATTCTTTTAAAGTAAATAAAACTTTCTATAAAGCTTTAGAGTCATCCCTAATCTTCATTGAAAATGAAACCTAGACCAAAGCTGTGTTTTTCTGTTAGGATTTTTTTCTTAAATTCTTCTAAGAATTTTTTTAAAGTTTTTTAATCTTTTTTTTCTTTATTTTGCCTTTGTGTCTATGAACTTCCTGCTTTAGCTGAGACAGGAGATGAGGGAAGAAACTGCAATATCTTCAACCTTACAGAACTCGGGACTAGCAGGAAATCTCACAGGAAATTCTTGCCTCACGATATTTTCAACCATGACACTTTTTAGTCAGGTATGAGAGGAGAGAGATGCACAAGAGGTGAGATTATGATCCCGTGACGCTTGGGGGATGGGAGCGTCCATTTTTAGCTCAAAGAAACTCGATAGGGTTTGGATGTCAGTAATGCATCCAGCCCTGCCACAACCACCCTACCTTAATGAGAAAGTGAGGGAAGCAGATGACCAGCGCTGCAAAAGCCCACTAACCGAATTTCTCTGCACTCTACAGACAATTTTTATGTAACCTTCTCTGTTGCTTCAGCCACTTTATAAAGTAGTTCCACAGTTTTTGCGCTGTCCTCAGCCTTGACATGGATGATTAGGGCATACGCATTTTGAGCTTGGTTGAACTGCCATCACATGTTCAGGCAAAAAGAAAATGTTTCTTCAAATCAACATGTCCTCACAGTGTGCATCTCAGAGAGCTTTTGAGGTCCATGCAAAGAAGTAAAGTTTGCAGAGAATTCCACTTTTATATATTGTATAAAATCTAGAAAAACATAGTGCAAAAGGCACAGTTTTCATTTGTTCCATTAACATTTACCCTCAATCTGTCTCATTTGGTTTGACACCAAACAGATGTAATTCTGCTGTTAGAGGGAAATATGTTTTTCTTTCTTCTGCTTATTTCCAGGTATTGTACTTTTTCCATTCTTTAAAAATTCCTACATCACCTGTATTTTCTAAAGTATTTCAACAAAATACAGTAAGGGTAAAGAATAAGTCTGCGCTGAACTCTTCATTCTCCAGCTTTAGGAAACAATTAGTTAGAGTAACTTCTGGAATGTCCTGTTCTTGTTTATATCAAATGTCTTGTAAAGAAGATGCAGAGGATGAAAATAGATTCTTCACTCCCATAGCTGTGAAACTATTAACTGTCTTGTTTCTCTAGATGAAACAAATTATTACATCCAAAGTAGCTCTTGAATTTAAATTATTTATTATTTATCTATCATTCAAGACACCCCTTCATGTTATAATTTAAAGTTTGGTAAAGTCCATTTGAAGTATCAGTCAATATTGCAAATATTGTAATATTGTTTAAAGTGTGTATTCTATAAAGTCTAGGTTAAAAGGTGTTGCATTCTAGGAAGGAATTTGTAAATGTTTTTCCAAACCTTTTTTTAAAATTACTTTGAATGATCATGCCCTCTGATGTTTGCTTTCCACCTTTGAATACTCTGGCAAACAAGTTTACCTGTAAGAACATTGACTGAAAGCACAAGCTGTAAGCACATACGGCTGCCTGCTTACAGAATGTGAATTATGAATGTATGTTGCAAGCAGTTCTACTAAACACTGAGTTTAGTATAAAAGGAAGGAGACTGAGGAAGAAGTCTCGCACACCAAGGGCATAGTACATCATATTATTTGCCACTCATGTTTTTAAATTGCAGTTAGTCACATTGAACTCACTGTTCACCTCTACCTATGTTCGGTATTTCAGCTCAGCAAGAATTTGTTCAATGCAGAAAGTTTTCTCAGTTCTGTTTTAAGCTGCGTATTTGCAATTTGTAGTCAGGAAGCCAACCATATAAGGGATACGCAAGAAAAGATAGATTTTTTTCACTAGGAAAAAATGCATAATATAGCTCGTGACTATGACACAAATGTTTAATAATTTCCTCTGTAGATATGATAAACACTGTTTTAGTAAGGACATTACAATGCATATGGAAATAAACCTTTTTCTTCAAATACTTGGTGTCAAAACAGAGACCAAAACATTACTGAATTGCTATAAATATGCTTGAATTGAAATCCTGAACAAAATTTGCAGGTTTAGAATAATTTCTGATTTCCACAGCATTTCAATTTGCAGGGTTTTGTTGGATGGCTATTTATTTGTTTAAAACATTTCAAGATAGATTGTATATGTATTACCTAGAAAGAGAGAGAATGTTGTTATTGGTATTTTTTTATTCTTCTGGTACTAGAAAGCCATAGGCTTCATCTTTTAAGTCTTCTGAAAAGTGTAACATAAGGTAGAATATTGTCTGCCTTTTTTTTTTTTCTTCCCCCTAGTATGAACCTTAGCTGAATGAATCAGTCTTCAGACTGCAGCATTAAGAACAAATAAATCTGTTTGCTTCACTGAAGGCAAACAGGGGTGAAATGATTTAATGTCAGGTAATACAACACCATGAAGGCATCTCATAGAAGTTCCAGTGCATATGCTTTGTTTCTTACCATAGTAAAGGTTTGCGGTAACGTGCTCTAATGCATGTTCCCACAGAATTTTCTAATTGTTGCAAAACTAATGTGGGTTACTCTGTGCTGCAAAAAAAGACTTCATAAAAATGACCATCCAAGGGAAATCTATACTTGCTACATTTTTTCCTATACTTCCTCAATCCATGGACAAGGATGAGGTGGTTATAAAGAGCTTCAACCCGTGTTTCAAATGCTGGAATAGGACAGAAAATTTTCTTGAGAGTATGACTATTGAATGAATGCAAGTAGAATATAATACCTTTAATTGTTTTAATAGGAGGTATTACTTTTCCTTCTTTAAAAATCCATTCTAGTGGTCAGTAAATAAATGACCATTCCCAAAATCTTTTTCCTCTGCTGCCATATTAGACTATGTGGAGGGAAGTCCCATCATATGTCTACAATTGGTACAACTCATCACCATGTTTCTGCTGCACAAGAAGGGTTGGGGAGAGTGGCAGCATTGGCTTGGTTTGAGTATTGACACCAGCGTCCCAAAGCAAAGCTTTTCCTTTGCTCTTGAATCACAGGCTCTAATATAGGGAAAAGTTTTGGCAAAATTTCAATTAAATATTTGTCTGCTGCTATGTTAAGAATTTCTCTGAAAAAATGTATTTCTATTTGGAAACCATACAAGTGAGGTGTCTAATCCATGCATATATTTAGATTGAATTATTGAATGAACTCAGTGGCTTAAACTTTTTAGTGTAGATGCTTTCTAGTGTCTCTCAGAAATATCACACTTGTAGTCTTTCTTTGTCAGACTTTTCTTAAAGACATCCTGAAGTACAAAAAACAAGGTGGTGTGTTCAAAGCAGAAGGCGAAAGAAAGGTCGATTGCACAGCATTTTTTGGTTTTATTCTTTGTGTTGTCTACACTACCAGTCAGCCTCTCAATCTGAGGTTTTTCTCCTACATCCCAAGCTCTTAAAAATGCAATGTTTACATTCAGATTTAGAATGTAATACCCAATATTACACTGAATCAATTAAAAGATATATTCAGAGCCAGAGGCACTGTAGGTCTGTCTTTAAAGTACTCAGAGGACCTATGACAGCAATAGGTCCAATTCTTGATGTTTACTCATCTCTTCCAGGAAATCAATATAAAACTTGAGGTATATTTTAATGTTGTTAAAACTGTAAGTATCTTAAAAAGTAATCCTAGGTGTACTCTTCTACTACCTTTATCCACTAGGTGACAGTACAGCTCTTTTACCTTTTTTTTATTATTATCCATAGGTGTTTTTTAAAAAACTAGTTCGGTACAAACTTCTAAGAATGTGTTCTTTCCAACTGAAAAGTATGTGCTGTGCATGATTTTTTTAATGAGAAAAAATTTTATGTGGTAAGGAAATTTTTCTCAGTATAGTTACTTTAGTTAATGCAAATAAAATTCCTTATCATTGAGCAGAGTTGTTTGTTTTGAACTGTGAAAGGTAATACAGTGGCTTAACTGTGGTCTGATAAATGGCTATGGAAAAGCAAATCCTGGAAGTAACTGGGAAAAAAAAGCAGTTTTCAACCCCAAGGTAAGATATGCAGAACAATTATACTTTTGATTGTAGTATTGGTCTTTAAGAAAAGAGCTTAAATTAATAAAGCTTTCTTTTAAATAAATAATAGATTGTGCAGGGTAGTTAACCCTTGATTATATGACTTGTTACAGTGATTTAATTAGAGATAAATTACTCACTTTCAGTGTTGTATTTTATAATGCAGTTGTCTTTTACTTCAGCACTTAGTTACTTCTTACTTTCTGTAAAAGTTTAAGACTAAGCTCTGGAAAGAAAACAAAAGATAAAGTTTATAGAATTGTATTACCATGCAAAATTGCATGCATTTTGAAAACGGATCCTGGCTAACATTCATTTCACTGCTGTTCTATACTTGGGTAAAGTTATGTCTCCAAGTGTCCGCAGATGAATTCCGTCAGCCAATGTCCCAGTACGAGATTAAGCTTACTGTAAAAATTAAATTCACTACACACATATATCTCTCTCTCTCATATAATTATATAATGAATTACAATTATCATTTGTCAGGTATAGAGACTTGGAATATTTCTGAAAGCCAAGTGAAAGTATTAAAAAGCCCAAGAGTGCCACATTTAGTGTTTATAATAAACTTTTTTTATACATTTGATAATATTACGTGCTTTTGATGAGATTATTTTATGTTACACTGTCACTGTGCATATTGTTTACAGCTTGTATAATTGCATGCTCATACTAAATTGTCCTGATTCTTAATAAAGATAAGGACTTTGTAACATAATAGAACTATTTGCTTCTATCATTCTTCTGCTGCATTCTGAGAATAAGTCTTTAAAACGAATACCTAAATGTATACAGTAGCAAATTAAATAAACAAAATTAATATTGCACATTAATAATAAAATGTGCTAGTCAATAGGTAAAATGAAATAACTCGACTGATTTGATAGGTTGTCTTACCAAGCACCTTCAACATAAACCTTATAGAAAGGTCGATTTTGAATATTTAGGAAAAAACAGACTTGTAATAACTTACTCATAAAACGTCATTCCTGTAAAAAGAATTCGTTATGATTTACAGTACTGATTGCCAGCTGAAATTTTGACAAGATTTATGCTCTGGTTACTAACCTGCTTCCCCAAAACGGTGCAAGTCTGAATAGAATTTGGCCCATTTATGTTTAATGGCTGAGGACCATGTAAGGCTTGCACATTTAAAATTTATGATAGAGCATTACAAAGGATTGCTTTGTACATTGACTTAGGATTTCTAGTGACATTAAAGGCTGGTTTATTTCAGTGCTTCTAGTAAAATGCTGTGGTTCACCTTTGAGACATCATTTTATATACATGTTGTATATAACTGTTATTTGTTTTCTTATTACAACATGGAGTATGAATGAGTATTTAAGTTCTATCACTTTCCTGTTTCTTCTCAGACAGTAAAGATCAAATACATTTTACTACATAGTCAACTGTATGCCCATTACAATAATTTTTCCTATTTCTTTTAGGCATACAAAATAATACATCCTCTGGCTCTACTGCATAAGAAGCACTTCTGTACCTTTCAGTTCAACTGTAAAACAGTTAAATAAGAAAGCTTGCATACATGATTTTAAGCAATTGTGTAGATAATGGACACTAAAGTTAAAAAAGTTATTGAGTTCTTAACTGAGAGATATGAGATTGCAAACAAAATGTACATACAAAAATGTTGCATTTTTCTACAGTTAATTTAGGAATCAGAGTGACAACTCCACTCATAACTTTATAGTTAAGAACATGTAACTTCCACAGTATCTTGTATTTTGGGGTGTTTATGACTGAACTCAGCCATTTAAATATAAACTAGAGAAGCTGTGAGGTCTTTTTTTGGCAGTGATTTTTTAAAATATGTATTTGAAAAAAAAAAAAGCTCTGCTTTCTTGGGGTGTGCATAAATAGAAGTTAGTGGTTTTCAGACACATTTTTGTAAACTTGTAAACCAAAGAATGTTTTATTGTACAAGGTACCATTTCAGAAAGCTGTAGTTCTCAAAATTATCAGTGTTAACAAAATAGAATCTTAATTTTTTAAAATAGAGAGCTGCCCTCTGTGAATGCTTTTCCTAAAGCAAACTTTCCTGAGCCATATCATGCCATTAGTTTCTAAATAGAACAGAAGTTAACTAGGAGTTTCTTTTTAAGGGAGTCTGGTACAATATGGCTTCGTGTACCAACACCCTTGGCCTGTTTCTTACCTTCCTGTATTACACTAATGACTTCAGTTAACTTGCTTGTGATTTCTAGCAGTGCAAGAGAAACATCAAATCGGTCATGCTTTTAGCAGCTCCTTCTACAAAATAGGATGTGAAACAATACCTTCGCTACTAAAGTCTGGTCATCTCTATTCCATGTTTCACAGGAAAAATTGATGGCTTGATTCTTAACGTGCTGAAGACTGTAAAAGCAAGGCTTTTTTGTCAACTTCAGCAGGTGTCGAGTCAAGCCCTTTGTTCTGATCCTGCAAGGATTATGTGCATACTCCTATATATCTATTAATTTCATATAAGCAAAGTCATTGCTGATTTGAGGCCTGAGTTTTAGCATTATTTGTATTTTCACTTACTGTAGTTATGGTTCCATTATAAGTTGTAATTGCATCATTCACCATCAAGGTTTAAAAGAGATTTTTCATTCTTTGCAATTTTTAGTGTTTCTTTCTTCTTTGCAAAAATATGGATGCATTTGGAAATGTGCAGAAGAAAATTTTCTTAGCATAAGGAAAGGTATGGATAGATGGAGGCTGAGGGGTAAAAAGTATCATTGTTCATAGGGTATAAAAAATGAAATACTAAGATTAATACAAAACGTAGTAGGTGGAAGGATAGCAGGTGACTGCAGTTTTTTCAGCTGCAACACTTACCTCTCCTGTTGTTAGAATAGCTGAGAACCTCGCAGTATTGAATGTGTTTATCCTGCTGGCATTGCTGGGAGGACAAGAAATATCATTGGCCCTGTTTTGCAGCAGAATGCTTGGGCACAGAATCTACATGCAAAGTTATCTGCATTATTTCAGAGACTTCCAAGACTGCATGAGCCTCTGCTCTATATGTAAACCCTTGCACCATCTGTCATCCCTTAGCTGAATAGCTTCTTGCTACTAACAGGTAATGTTATGATACTACAATCTCTTTTACAGCACAGGCAAGGCGGCAAGATTTTTCTCCCATTTTAAGTAGCAAAAACGAACATAAAAGTGACATTTATTTTTATTAGTCTCATTCAAAGTAATTTATAAAAGTGCATTAGTTAGCTGAACAACAGATTCTTCAGTCCTTCCTTCTTTATGCCTTGAGGTGCTCTGTTCTTCCTGAGTTCCCTCCTGATACCATCCTGTAATCTTGCTAGCTTTTACCCATGTGCTCTTATAGTTGGGCAAAGACAGTATGAGCTGTGGCTAGTTTGGTGCAATGACTGTGTGGATAGACTAGTAAATAACACCTGCAACTAGTTATGTGGCTGTTGCCAAACACAATTACTAATCATGTTTCACTTTTAATAAAAGCTGATAAGACTATCAGACTAAAAAAGTGTCTAGCTTGACTTCCTAGCAGCTGATTTAATAAAAAAAAATAAAGATAGAAGAATTCTGTATATTTAAGATATCTATCCCTCTGATAAATGTAATTGAAATTGGCCAGTGAGTTCAAGGTGTTCAGAATAGCTGAGGTTGGAAGGTATCTCTGGAGACTGTCTAGTCCAACCTCCTGCTTAAAGTAGGGTTAGCTAGAATAGATTGCTCAGGGCCATACCCAGTTAGGTTTTGAATATCTCTGAGGATGGTGACTCCCCAGCCTCTCTGGGCAACCTGCTCAGTCTCACCCTTACAGAATACTCTTCTGTGAAACAGAAGTTCCTGTATTTCAGTTTTTCCCCCTTGCCTCTTGTCCTGTCAGCTGGGTACCACTGAAAAAGGGCAACCTCCTGCCCCATGAGGTATCTATACACATTGGTAAGATCCCCTGAGTCTTCTCTTTGCCAAGCTAAACAGTGCCAGCTCTCAGAGCCTCTTCTGGTATATGCCTCAGAAGCTCCAGTCCCTTAATAACCTTCAGGGCCCTTTGTTGTACTCACTCCAGTTTGTCCATCTCTCTCTTGTACTGCTCATGTACAATACATTTTCTGTCACTGTTCTTACAGTTCAGTACTGTTGAATGTATGTGAGCTTTACTTAGTAAGCAGTAGGGGTGATTATTGGTTTTGTACATCAACCCAAAAATGATCAGGCAATGTGACTTAAAATTATATTTGATTTGATTTTTACCTGTTCATAAAATATTAAGATGTGCAGAAGCTAGAGGAAGGAATACTAGCCAACACCGTGAGCAGAATACTTCACTGGTTATGCAAAGGAACAGCATCTTTTCTGTCGCTAACAGGACTATTCATTCATCAGGATATGTGAATTTGGATAAAGGAATTGGCTATGTTGAAGAAAAATAATGTTGCAATCCAGTCTTCTGCTTGTACGTGAATTTTTAATGAGGTTTATGCAGGCTACTGACTTGTCTTTCATGTAGAAGTGCCACGACCACATGGCATTTCAAAGTTTCTGAATGTATAACTTCACTGTGTTTGTGGGTGCAGAAATAGAATCACAAAAGTAATATCTATGACTATATAAAATATAGTTATAACTTTGACTACATGTTATATATATAAAACTATAAATAATATATATTTATATAAATATATAACTGATCTGTAAAAATGTTTAAATCCTCCCCTTTTCATTCCATTGTGCTCTCAGACATAACTTGCTTGCAAAGATGCCATTTTATTCCTTAGCTGTGCACTGTGCCATTCTAGAAATTGTTCTGTAACATGGGCATAACATTCTTTTTACTGATTTGAGTAGTTTAGATTTAAACGACAAATGTAGTGCCTATGAATTGTTCCCATTTTTAGATTTTTATTTTGTAGAATAGGTTCCAGTAACAGTTACATGCACTTGCACCTTATCAAATTTGATTTTTTTACATTAGTATTTGTATTCCACCTTTGAGTTACCCGTCAGTTAAAGAAACATGGTGTATTCAAATACAGAAGTGACAAGTAGGAGAAAAGCATAGAGAACAGGCCTAGCAAAGTCAGGCAGACATATGGGAAAGAGAACAATTTTAACCTACCAAGAAAATGGCCTGTGAGGATTTCTCCAGTTTTGTCGAATTCCATAAATATTCTAATTTTCAAATTTTACAGTCGTCACCAACCAGTCGTCACTGAATCTACAACTGCTGTCTGGCTATTATTTATTTCAATAAATTGTGCAACTTGTTTATGGAATAGCATTTTTGCCAGCTACAGTAATCATAATGAACTATGTGCCCTAAACAGCATTTTATTATAAATTCCTCTCAGAAATAGAAATTATTAAAAAAAAAAAAAAAAAAAAAAAGCGTGTTCTGCAAGATACTTGTGTGTCAGGATTCTTGCTGATCATAATACATTTTGATATGCAAATTGTGATGGAAGAATTCTCTTCAGTCAGAAATATTTTTAGTGAACCTGCAATTAGTGACCTAAATCAAAAAGTGTAATTCTGAACTTTAATTAATATTTAGCTAATTTATTTGAAGAAAAGACAAATACTAATTCTCTAATTAATTACAGATTCTCTAATTAATTACAGATTCTCTAATTTAAAAGTGGAAATAGGAGAGAAATTGTTTTTAAACAGTCTATATATATGTGTATGTACATATTCATATGTCTTTTTTCAGTTATTCTTGTAGTGTATCACATTACATCCTCACCCGGATAGATTACAGCATTTTCCTGAAAACTTTTTATTCATTTGTTTTCTGGGTATGCATATAAACTTTAAGGTCCAGGTATTTAGGAAAACTGAGCACTTGGAGTTGGGTCAGATTTTCAGGAGATCAGTGCCTGAGAGTATGCACAGATGTAGATCACCAAATGAGGGTTGCTTTCTTCTAATCTCCTTTGTCGCTAGCTTCTTGAGTAATATAAGCAATTAACACACAGAAAATGGATTTACAAACTTTATTTGAGTGATAATACTGAGTAACACTAATAGCTCAAAGAGAGTAACTGCCATTGAGGGACTCGGAAACAGTAAGAAAGGAAACATCAGGGCGAGACAAACTTAGGGGAATAGTCAGTAGAGAATTGATAGAAAAATTTTCAGCAGAAAAGCATTTCATACCATTTAGTTACTTTACGAATCCCAGTGAGGTAATTATTCATTAAATCAGAGCTTCAGTTTCCCTCCTTCCCTTTTCAGGGGGTTCATGAGCAGTAGCAAAAAAAAATTATTCAATGAAGGGTCATGGGAGATGAATGTCTGTGGTTCAGTTTGGTAAAGCAGATGTAGATTAACTTGTAGCATTCAGGATCTACTAGTATTGATTCCCATTGATTTGGCTGATTTTTCAGTGATGATTCATGGGTTGTGAATTGAGAAGATGCAGAACACTAACATATTGGTGAAGCTCATGCAGATAAAAACTCAGTAGCAAAAAGCTGTTGGGACTTTCTCAAGCTAAAATTACAGGTGATCATGATTCCTTAACTAAATAAAAACTTTCATGTAGTAATGTGGCAGTGCTTTAGCTAATTATTTGAATCAAAATAATTCTCATGCTCAGCTTTCACACACAGTCTAAGAATTTAATCGGGCAATATATGTTGAAGTGAATAGTTTTTACATAAATGTGTGAAAACTAAGTAAACAAGGTATGTTTTGCTAGTTTTACAGATGTATAATGCTGTTCCCGGTTCAGTATTTCCCCAGTTTGCATCAGATTCAATTCTGATGCATTCATACATTGGTGGAAAACTATTGTGGTTCTGTCTGCATAAAGGGCTTCTCTTGCTGCGTTACTTCTCAGTGTCTTCTTAAGTTGAGAGAGAGGTGAGTGCTACCCAGCATTTGTCAGAGCTACGATTTTTGTCCAGCGGTATACGCAGGGCTTGTTTTAAAAGCTTGTTGTTCATGCATTTATTTTTTATATTTCATGATAAGTTTAATGGATCTGTTCCATTAAAAATATGGCTACAGAACGTCTACACATTAGGGAGATTTCATATGGCTCTTGTTGCACCTGAAAAAATAGTTTCATTTTCAGCACTAAATAGAGAGAGAACACCATCAACGTTCATGGTTTTACATTTTAACATACCAGGTGAGAGAGCTACTCTTCAGAATGGTTGTCATGCTAGTTTCAAAAAATACAAAAACATGTGGGCTTTCTAGAGTTGAACAGTCCGTGCTGGCTGAGTGCCAGTATAAGTAAAATGTGTAGAAATGTAATGGCCCAGGGCAAGCTAATAAATGACAGTGTCGCATGAGATCTTCAGGGAACAACAAGAATACGCATGTCTTAAATATTTATTTGTGCTTTTGGAGAATATGCAATGTATTTTCTAGTGCGTTTGAGGAAAAAAAAGTGCCTCCAACTGAAAACAAATATGATTTAAGTTAAAAGAAAGCAGTAAGACATAAGATGTAAAATTGGAAAATACTGTTTATTCAGAAGTAACAGCGTTAGTAAATCAAGGCTTCAGTGAGTTATGTTTCCTACTGCTAGGCTGTGCATATACAGATACAGTCTGATTTATTGTTCACAAAAATGGCAAGATACAACAGGTGGATGGCAGTGGTAAATTAAGATGTAAAGAAAGGGAGAAGAATAAGTGGTTATAATGCAGTGATGGTGCCATATGTGCAAAGTTTGAGTATAGCTGTAGCCATCTGAATTCTGCAGTCATCATAGGTTAAACTATCGTTACTTAAGTTTTATCCTTTTTGATGCCATTTTATAATGTCTGCATTGCCAGATTCCTTGGATATCTGCTGGTGTGACTTCATCTGATGTTCACTCAAGAATACTGTTTTGATTAATGTTTATGTTCTCTGCACACATCTGTTATATAGCACAGATTCAACATTGATCTACAGAGATGCAAACCTTATCAGCTGGACTTTGATTCTGAAACATGATGATGTCCATGGCAAATCAGTATTCAAAAACTATTTAGTAAGAAAATGTCCTGATGGTTTGGTTTGCAAGAGAGGGAAAAAAAAAAAAAAAATCTATGTAGCTGTGATAGCACTTGAGAATGTTGAACATTGGAAAACACACTGTACTTAAGTTAGAAGAAGGGTTGCTGTTCCTAATACTTTAAACTTCTTTACTCCTTCAAAATTCATATTATTTTTAAAGTGACCGACCGCAGAGGCTTGGTTTTTTTTGTTTTTTTTTTAAAAAGGAATACTTTAATACCAAATTAAGTGGATGAATGCTATTGTTTCAAACAAACTGTAATAGTTCAGAAAACTGTGTCACTTTCCTCAGAACAGTTTTCCATTTCACAAAAAACCCCAATTTTTTTCCCTACATTTTTAGTCAGAAATGAGGTGCTTTCCAGTACAGGCTTGTACAGTCATTATAAATAGTCAGGTGCAGAGGCACCAGCCGTTATTTTTGAGGAAAACGGTGAAGTTTTCTTCACTGGGTCTCATGGTAGGAAACCAAATAAAAGTTGCAATCTAACCATTTATAAATTAATGACCCTGCAACATACACACAGTGTTTATTCATGTACCTGTGCATATACCATAAAAATGGTGGTAATTAGCTACACAGATGATATCCTCTCCCATCTAAGTATCAAGTTTCAGTGCTCTCCTGCAACTCAGTAGTGCAGGTCTGCTCTCACAGACTTTCCTACTGGAATGGTTCCAGAGTGCAGGGCTCCTGGAGGTGGTCTTCTTCTAAAGGACTTTTATGTTTTCGGCAAGAATGAAGTCTCAGAATTCACTCTGAATGAACAGACTCATTTTATACTGATAAGCTATCCAAGATGGGAACACGTAACCTACTAATTAAATATGTTGTTACAGTATCTGCAGCATTAAGTTCCAAGTGTGGAATATTAAGGAATATCAAAAAAATTAAATATTAGAAACTGAGTGTTTTCTCTGGCTGCTAGTGCCAAGGTTTCCAACTAGCTTTTCCAGGTTTTTCAAGTCTCATGGGTTTTTCATGCATTTTGTAACTTGATGTTTTTCTTTACCTGGATCTGTCATGCCAGATACAGACAAAAATGGAGGCTGAAGTGCCACACATAGATTGCATACACTGAAAAGAGGAATTCAGGAACTAAAAGGGACTCATAGCTTTAAATTATGTGTTTGCCCTATTTAAAATGTAAGATGTTCTCTGTTATAGTGAGGCTGTTAAAAACATTTTTTTTAAAGTGAGTTATGACACTAAGGTTGATAAAAAGTGAAAGAGCCTGTGTATCCCAAAATTATATTAATTACATTTCACTAAATGACTCTTCGGTTGATTTTAAAGAGTACTTTAAATAATACCTAACTTTTAGAACCAAAATCACGTGTAAAATAAGAATAGTAGTAAACACATATTAAAGGCCTGATTATATTTAAGCAACTAAGAGTAAGACTATTCCCATTAATAACAGGATTGTGGCTGTTCTCAAAGTAATTTACATAACCCTTGTCTAAGTCTTTGCCCTCACAATTTTTACATTAATCAGCCATTAATTAATCATCCTATAATGAGATGCCTTGATCTGTAGGCAAGGGGAGGGCACTGGATGTGGTATACCTCGACTTTAGTAAGGCAGTTAACACAGTCTCCTGTAGACTCGCTGTCACCATATTGGTGAGATATGAGCTGGTCAATAAGGTAGGTGGAAAATTGGCTGGACTGCTGGGCTTGAGGAGTTGTGATCAGTGATGCAAAGTCCAGCTGGCAGCCAGTAACCAGTGGTGTTGCTTGGGGATCGATACAGGGAGCAGTAGTGCTCAAACTGGATAATGGGATGGAGGCCATTCTCAGCAAGTTTGTGGATAGCGCCAAACTGGGTGGAGCGGACTAGGGTTTTCTAGTGTTGGACTAAATGACCTCTGGAGGTCCCTTCCAAACTAAATCATGCTATGATTTCATGCATAACAAAAATAACTTGTGTAGTGGTGTAAAAAAGCACATGTTCAAGAAAAGAGCATAACAACTTAAAATTTATATCACTAAGTTATCATCAGTAGTTGCAATAAGAATGCTCTGTGTTACAGACTAAATTTTCAGTGTTGCAGGTTCAGATCTGTGCTGAAGGATAGGCAATGAACAGATGTCTGTTTGAGTTAAGGTGATTTCTAAGGCTGGTGCCCTGAGACTGTCTTCATCAACAGAAAGCTCTGTTTCCACGTAGCTGAATGAGAAGTGGACACCAGGAGTCTCTCTTCAGCCTAAGTGTTGGCGTTTGCCCCAGTTCACTATATTCAGCTTTATATGTGGCTTTTGACCAAATCTGCACCATTGGTTTCTGCACAAGATCTTCTGTGTAATTTTGTATACAAATACTACCTGACATTACTGAATTCCATCTTCTTTCTTTCAGTCCCAGAGTTTTCCTATGCCTTCCTCCTATTACAACCTCTTACTGAGATAAATTAGCTTTTCCTTCCCCCATTTGATGTAAAGGGTGTCTAGCCTTTGGACTTCCAAATCTACATACTACCAACACCTTATGTGGTTGAGTGCCAAAAGGTGCAAAGAACTGTGAAAACAAGGAACTCCGAAAAAATTTTGGAAATAGAAGACAACAGTGGCTTCCTGACACAGCAAAACTCCACTACGTTATGGAGCTAGGCTCTAATCAGACATTAGTGTCACACAGCAGCCCATCCTGAATCCACAGTGCTGTCCTACTGCCAGTGGTGTGATGTACACCGGTAGATGAGCTGCACAGTAGCTCAAAAGCCAAGGTTACCTCTTCTTTTCCTTTGATATCACATCAAAACTGATCAGAGAATTAGCTCTAAAGCGGAGCAGGGTATGTTCACTGGCAGTTTGGGAAAATAAATGAATGTGTTTTTCTTTGTTTCACAAAAACCCCTTTGCCCTAAATTTTCAGTGAACCAAAGCTGCCTGCTCTGCTGTTAGTTCACCAAGCACTCTCCAAACCCTCATAAGGAAAAGGGGTCCAAACCAAACCAGAGGATAAGATAAAATCTGGTTTTAAGTAAGAGTGTATGTAATGTAGGTGTTTGGGGGCCTCAGCCCTAATTGCTTAATCTTGTCACTCATTTCTGTTGTGCTTAATTAATTGCAAATATAGACGTAACAAGGTAGCAAAAAGGAATTGAATGGATTAGTTGAGTCTTTTAGTCTCAGTCCTCTAATAATAACGTAAAATGCAAATGCTGTGTCTTTAGGAACTTTGCAGGAAGTTTTTGCTTCTTTGATGTCATAGTGTAGAAGGAGCATATGTCATCATTTGCCTCCTGCAAACACTCAAGCTGGTTCTGATCCTCACAGGGTGGATTTTGCAGGTCTACCCATTCCTACTTTCACAGCTTGAGAAGAGGACAATACTTGAACTTGCTAGTATACAGGAAATCTAATTTTCCTGGTTTGTGGGGTTTTTTTATGATTATGTGGAGAGGATGGATTGTACCTTCTAGCTCAAGATGATGTGGAGAGAAGAGAGATTTGGACAATGAAGGATTGACTTTGCAGTGCAGGTTTCAGGACATCCACTCTTTAGATGCCAAAAACTTGGATCTGTAGAATACTTTTCAGATGCTGATTGCATTATATGACCTGGCTCTGATACACGTATTTTTGCTGGGAAAGGACGGACATGACTAAGGGATATACAGCTTCCCTATTAACATCAACAGTAGTATGGCCCACTACACTGTGGCAGAGGCATTCTCTACAAGTGATGAAGTTCCTCTAAAAATACCATAGCTAAATTGAGACCTATTGTTATCCTTTTTTACTTGACATGTAACTGACCACCTGTCAGTGCTTAGAGCTTGTATTAAAGAAATAAACAAGGGGATTATGAATCCTCACTTGTTTTGTGGATTCATTTTGATCTGAAAAAAAAAAAAATCTTGTTCTATAAAACTTAGTGGAGGAAATGCATCTTCTGTGAGAAAGGATCCTTAGTAATTCATAATTACTTTCAGCGTACCAGAACAAGGGTATTTGCTAGCTGACTAATAAAAATCAGATATTTTCTCAAAGGAAGATGTTGAAAATATCTATCAGTACAGTTGGTTGTGGTAAGTCCTCATACTTCCAGTGGAAAATTATTCCTTCTTAACTGGTGGTATTTATGTTTTTAAGACATTTGTCTCTTGGCAAGCTTAGCGTTACCAGCCTCTGTGCCTCTGTTGGAGGATTATTGCTCTATCTTTGTGTTAAATACAGCTACACCTTTTCCCCTTCTTTTTCTTCTTTGGTGTTTTTTTTTTTTGTTTTGGTTTGTTTTTTTTAATGCTGGCAAGCTGCTGCTGTAATTAAGTTTTGGAAAGAAGAGAGGGTGTGGGTGCCTGAAAATGTTAAAGACAGGTTAATTCTAGACATGGCTTTGCATGTTGACATTTCCCAGTTAACACACAGTTTCATAGTAGATTTCTCTTGAAACTTTGCCATGATATACTGCCAGCAAATGGGAGTGGTGAAAAATACTGGGAAGACCAGTGACTGCTAAAATAACACAAAATAGTGGTGCTGTCATCACCTGTTGCCACAACATAGAATTCAACAAAAAAATGCATGCAGTAGAAGACCCTAGAATATTTGACAGCATTGTGTATACAGGTCATGTTCAAGAAAATATTTTATCTTTTTTTCTTCTATACACAGGTAATTGATAATTAGTTGTGTTTTAGTAGCCTTGGCACCACAAGTCTAGTTCCTTACTGGTATACATTAGCAGACTTCTCTGAAATGCTAGGAAGCTGCTTCCATTTTAATAAGCAGGGAATTGGGTCCTGAATATCTTTTTATACAAAGCACTTGTTTTAGGCCTATTTTTGTAATCGGGATTAATATTGGTATTGTAATCCTGTAGTAGGTGTTGTTAATATTGGTGGGACATTGGAGAAGAAAAAGAAAGATGCATCTAGTTTTTGATCTCTTTGAAGAACTATGCCTACTGCAATACTACTTTGCTTTGATATACAAAGGTTGAATGTATTCTTCTTGAGACATCATTTGCAATTTGATCCTGTCTCCATTGTAGAAAAAAAATGTTTACAAGCTTCAGTGGAAATTTTGGACAGCAACAAAACAAAGATGAGTTGTTTCTTTTTTTTTTTTTTTTTTTTAATTGTACTGCAAAATTATACGATTTGTAGTTCCCTGTGTAAAGTACTATGAAATTGACGAGCACTACCTGCAAATGATAAGTACAAAATTTTTAATGAAAACCCAAACCTTAAAATAGCACTAGATCAATTTTAACACTAATGTATTCTTTTGTCATCGTGTAATGATACAACTACTGTCGCAGGCAAAAAAAGCCAACAAACAATGTATTTGAAAATCTCAGGAATATTCAAACACTGGATGAAAATCTAAACTACAGCCTTAATGTTGGGGGGGGGTGTTGATTAAGTGAAATATTTACAAGGAGCCGCATTTGTGAAATAGCTAATTTTGACTCTGTAGAAGATGAAGGTTTTCTGTTGTGAAACTGGTTTTGGTACAGTTATACTTGATATTTTTGTCACTGTTTTTCCCATAAAGTGGAAAAATCCCATTAAATTTAATCTTTGATATTAAAGATTAAGAGGAATGAAGAAAATGTAATTTGAGTCTAAATTACAGCAATTGAAATGGGTAAAAAACATTGTCTTAAACATAGTATTCAATTGTTAAACAGTGAAAAGAGCCTCTTTTAAGAAAATTTTTCAGTAGCCATCTGGAATGGGCTTACGACATTTGTACAACAGTAGTTTACCTATACTTTGGATTGTATTATAAATATGTTTTCACTAGGCAGGGAACTAAAGATAGTTTAGGTTTTCATAAAAATTTTATAAAGCTTTATCAGCCATGGAGTTGTTTCACAGCCAATGGAAAAATCAGGGATTGTTCAGTTTACATTGCCGCAATTCGTAGAGATGTTGGAAAAACACTGTTCTAGCTATCTTGGTGGGAACCACAACTTTTTCAGAAAAGTCATTCAAATACAGATTAGCAAAGACAGTGCTAGAAAGCCACTTTGGAAAACTAAAATGGACACGATATGCTAAGGTACAGCAATTGTTCAAAACCTACATCTCATTATAAGCTCATTCTGAAATTTTTGCTTTTATTTGTGGTCAGTTGTCTCGCTCTCCAGGCAATGGCCATCCAATACTGAGCTTTCCCCTGATGGCAAATTAGCCATTATTTTTGCTAAGTTTCATGTATTTCCATTTGTTACATGTGGGGTAACATCACTGATTTGAAACCTAGGTTCATAGTCAGAAATAGTGTTTTACAGCATATATGCTTCATTTTTGGGTATATTTTGTATAAAATATTACTTACAGATTATACACAAAAGATGTAAGCAGGAATTGCTCTTCTCTGATAGTTCTGAAATGTTTCTGCTCATACAAGCATGAAATGGAAGCCATTGAAATTTAGTAAGGAAAATGAGGGGGAGAGCTCACCCTAGGATAGCTGGTCACTTTGTGACTGGATGGTTGACCCCAGAGTAAGAGACTTAACAATAAGGTTTTTGCACTTCTGTTTTTTCATAGCATTGTTGAGTTCTTCAGCTGTTCCAAAGACGGCTGCTCTAATGTCTCAAACACTAGTTGTTCCATGTCTTGTGCGTATATTTTTGCCAAAGTTTTTATGTCTTTTTATTTAACTATTTAGTATATTTTTACCCAGAAGAATGATTTATGTTCATTGATTCAGAAGAAAAATAAGGTTTTACTCTACATTATATAAATGCTTTGTAATTGTAATCTTTTAAGAACATTTCCATTCCTGCTGTTAGGTTTGTCTTTGGGCAAGCTTTTTTTTGACCTTTTTAATAATTTCTGTACAGAGTTCTAGTTTGAAATTTTTGGGACGCAGGAGTGTCCCAGTCAAAGATGACATATTTTCAGTGTAACATGGAGTAATGCATAGAAAATTACCATTATCTGTATTACACATTCAGCATTACTATGCCCATTTCTATTTGCTTTCTTCTCCTGAGCTGGAACTGGTAGTGTCATTTCATTATTCATACATCTAGATACTTCAATATGTGTTTATATTGATGGTGCAAAAGGTGGAAAAAAATCCCTGTCATTAATAACTCTTCAGTTATTCTTAACTTTAGGAAGTATGTGACAAGAGTAAGCCTGTTGAATTGATTTTTAAATCCTCTTAATTTTATTTTGTTTATACATTTTTCTCCCTTAGTTACGTATGGAAGCAGATTTGACTCCTGTTTTAAATCAAGAAGGCTAGCCTTCAACTGTACAGTTTGGGTCAAATAATCTCTATGATACTAGAAGAGAACTTTGTGAAGAGTAAAGTTGAGGTGTAACAATAATCCCTCAATGTTCATAGTTTGGGAGAAAGTTACTTCTGCATACTGCTCATAGTATGGACTTTTCTTGAAGAATAAAGTTTGGCTTCTAGCCACACCTGCTTGCTAGCTACTGTACATATATTGAGGCAGGCTACTTGATTGTTTATGTACCTCACCACGACTGTCTTTCAGGGTGTGCTAACTTGTTTGGAGATGTGATTAATTAAAACTTTCTTAGGGAAGACTAAAAGGTTGACATTTTGGAAAAGAATATGGAGGTTGCAAATTGCTATTACATGCACAGAAAAAGATCAAGAGATAGTTTAGACTACAGAATCAGTTCTTGAAACCTTTCAACTTTGTAAATGTATCTTTTATGTAGTTTTTTCTGTTGTTAGCTAATCCTTTGTGAAAGGACCTAACCCAAAATCCAGAGAATTTGAAGAGGTGCTCTCCATCCAGCTCAGTGGCTTTATATAATGCCCTGTGTCATCAAGTACCAATAACTTGACTCATTTAGCATACACTCTAGCTGCTATGTTAAATGGCTTTTTTATTCTATAAGGGCCTTAGTTTGACGATACAAGCATTTAGTGCAGCCCTGAATGTGGGGCTGTAATGTACAAGAACCGCTTATTGATCCTGCAGCAGTGACAGAACTTTCTCCTTAGTCAAAATGCTACTGGAAATTGGTGGCCATTCTGTGCTAAGCCGAGAGGTCTCTAAGTAATGGGATCTATGTAAAAAAGGGTACTATGGAGGGCAGGTATGTGACTTTCTTTACAAAGAGTGCCACAGGTCCTTGAAGGGCAGCATAAAGAAGTGCTTTGCTGGGCTAGCCAAAGAGGTGCTTGCTTGCCTTTCAGTTTTCTTTGGGATTCCTTATTGTGTGATATTTACTTTTTGCAATGTTGAGTAGTGCACAAAGGACCATAAGTAACTAAATCTAAGTTCAGGAACCATCCCATTTTGACTCTCCAAATACTGAGAAGATAAATCCAAAATAATGTTGCCTCAGGTAGTATTTCCATAGTGAGACCAAAGATTTTTTCAAAGTCCTGTATTTAATATTTTACATTTGCATTTTGTTGTAACTCTTGCAACAGTACAGTCCTTAAGGACAGGTCAGAAGGCTTATAGACTGTTGAATGTGTGACAAAGAGGCCATAAAGAATCTGGTCAGATGTAGCTAATTAAAGGTAAATGAAGGACAGCTGCTTTTTATGTTTCCAGCACATCTTTGATCTGCTCTACCCCTCAGACCTCTGTGGACAAGGTAGTTAAATACAAACTAGGAGGCCTATTTTAAAGACATTAAAGCCCTCCGGGGCAATCGAGTGACAGTCCAAGCAGCCATAAGCTGTTTGCTTTATTCATTAGAGAACTTTAAATGTGTCAAGAAATAGAATAATGTCCATGCTCTTAGATCAGCATTAGCAATGAAGATTACAACAGCTCTGGGACATATGAATGGGCAAACTTCTTATGAAAACAAGTTTATTGAGAAGCATTTTACTATAACGGCAAAGAAAATATAGGTTACACATTTTCATTGCAGGAATATTGATTCAATATGCATTGAAATATCTAAAGCTGTAGTGACACAAACGTTGTGTAACCCAGTGCTGACCTCAGTGGTCCCTTCAATCATGTTTTAAAAAACTTCCTTTTCAGACACACATGATGGAAAGAATATGTCATATGTGAGTGACATAATAGCACGTAATACTTGCTGAAAAATTTATGGAGAATTTACACAATATATAGCCTTTCACTTGTGTCTAGAGACTCAGATACTTAAGTTTGTAAATTGCAAGTGTTTATTTTATAAGTCAAAGCTTTAACGTCAATACAACATCAGTAAAAGATGTAGAAAGACTAAATAAAGAAAAAAAAGTTAGCTGTATAAACAACTCTTTATTGCTAGTCATTTTGGAAAAAGTGACATTGCCCAGAAATATTTGAGAGTCCAACTCAGTATATTTTTTTGAGAATTGTTTGATATCTTAATTTTTGTATTATTATTTTGTAAATAGGAATTGAAATAGAAATTAAGGTGAAGCCAATACCTGTAACATTCTAAATGGTAAATTCTGGAGATACATGCCATACTGCCTCAATAATATTTAAGAACTTAGAGAAAGTATTTGCTTTTTTGTGTGTTGTGTGCTGTGTTTTGCTCCATGACCTTTTGTGTCAGTACCTAAATGTTGCATTGTTTTACTCCATAATCAAACTCTCCATGCTATTCAGCCCCACTGGAACAGCTTTCGTATTTTAAAATCCAGTAAAGGTGTGAAAAGTCTGGAATTTTAAAATAGTCATCTCAACTGCCTTTTTGACTATGCCATAAATGCAAATTTCATAGGTCTTACCATACAAAGAAAATTTCTACATGGTATTTTACTTCAAAAAGGCTCTATGTAAGTAGTGCAGTTGGAATTGCTTGCCTATGAAAGTGCCATATGCTGTTGGAGCCTGGAATAACCTTTCTTCCAAAGATATGTCAATGTAGTAGAAGATCTGTGACTAGCTACTGATTTTTCCTGGGTGATTTGACATTTCCTCCTGGTCTTACTCCAGATGTATTTAACTATACATAATTTAAAACTGGCTTGATCCTCCAAATTGTCATAGATTGGTCTAATAGCAGATATATAAGTATTTCTGCTGTCAAGTCATAGCCAATGAGGTTAATCAAGTTGGTAGGTCTGTGAACCAAGGACTTAATTTTTTCATTTTAAAATAAGCAGCAAATAAAAAATTCAAATTAAACTGGAAGATGGCCTTTGTTTTACTTAGCAAGCAATACTCAGAGTACATAAATGAGCATTGAACATTTTAATTGAAGCACATTAAAAGATTCAGTGAGCTGTATTTGAGGCAAAAGTATAAAGATGTGGTTATTGCTGGCAGCATGAGCATAATATACTGTTTTGGCTGATTGTGCCAAAAACATTGTGAAAAGCAAACAATGAATAAATTTGTGCTAAATTTAGAGTAGTTTGCATACATACGTTAAACATTAAAGCTAGATATTTTTTACCCAGAGGCAAGAAATACATTGGTAAATTGTTACAGAATTCTGCTCAATATAAAATAGGTACATATTGTGGATTGAGGACCCATAGTTTTGACTAGAATACTTACACCTGTTCCACTCACACTGAATCTACATGTATCAGCTCAACTGTGTGTTAGGCTGGAAAAAAAAGCCCATACTATGGTAGAACTACTGTGAAAGGGAAATACAATAGCTCGATAGGACCGTTTATCTTCAATTTAAAGATGCAATAAAAATAAGTCAAAAAGGGAACTAAAATATAAGCATAATCTTAGGGTTTTTTAACAACCTTTATTTTTTCATTTTTTTAACAAAGTACCTGGGACATCAAGGCAAACATTAAGACCTTCACAATACATTCCTTATTGGCAAATGCTGCATTGCAAATGTTGGTTTATTACTACAGTATCCTCTCAGTACTTGTATATGCATGTATTATCACAAAGTGGAATTTGCTCCTCCAAAGGCTATAAAGGTTTATGCATGTGTGCCCAGGTGTAATCACAACTTAGGTTTGAGTATCATGGATTCATGGCATGACTATTTAAGAAGATCCATACCATTTTTTCTCTTTATTCACTTAACTGCTGTAACCCAATTTTCAAGCTCAGCAAAAATAATAGAATATAATTACTTTTCTCTTATATTTGCAAGAGAACTGAACAGTTTACCATCTGGTGATAATAATGTTTTCTTTAGCTAGGCAGGGAGCAGTGAAATCATGCAGATACTAGGTAAGCATTGTCAGCACCAAAGATGAGCAGTTTGAACTGTCTGATGTGAGTATTGAGTATAAGCACATTTCTAGCTAGGTCCATGGATTGGGACTTGGGAAACTGAAGGGGATTTACAGCTCAGCAACAGCCGGTCTAGATGACATGCTGCCTGAAACACTCGTTTTGAGCTCCTGTCTTCCACACATCTAGGATGTGATTCTCCAGCACTTGTGTAACCTTTACTTGAAACCTTGAAGATTAAAATGCTAGTTTGCTATACAATCAAGGAGCCATTATGAATTCAACACAGGCTGAATTGCTTTCGGGGAGAGAGCTCCAAGAACACTGACCACTTTCAGCACAAATGCTACAGGCCAAACATCAGAAATTTCCATCTGCTGCTGAAGTACTGGGGTTTTTTGAAAGCCACATAATCACTGTTCCCAACCCTGCTATTCCTCACTTTCCAGATAGCAGTGCTACACTGACAGGTTGCATCCATTAAGGAACGCTGTTACCTAACAAGGTGTTGATCATGACCCAGCTCCTCCTGTAGGCATGCAAAAGCCTTCTTCTAAAATGCGTTAGGTAACGATGGTAAACCAAGAGCTCCTCCTGGGATTAATTGTGATCAGCTAACACATTTTTAAACACAGACAACCTTGTCCACACCAAGGGAAAAATCATATTCAACATCTTGTTTAATTAACATGTTTTCTAGTATATTTTCTCCGTGTAGACAAGGTCTCTAAGGAAGAATGACTCATGAATGCAGTGTTGCCATTATGGAGTACTTTTTGGAGTAACTTTCCATTTCTCCACATTTTCTAAGGAAAGCATTGACTTGGCTCATTACCTAAAAGCTTAATTAATGTTTGTGAGGAGCTCCAGGGTACCATTAGTTAATCCCATACCACATCGCTAAATAGAATCCTGGGCAAGAGTTAAAATAAGTGTCACTTTCCTAAGTGAAGGCTAATATGTAGATCTTTTCCAGCATAGTCCGTGCATACTGCCGTATAGTTTTCCTTGGAGCCTACTTGACGCATACTACAATTGAGACGATCACAATACATGACTGCCTCCCTGGGAAAGGAGTGGACCTTCGCTGCCACACATATCACAGGGAACCTAGCATTTTGTGGGCTTTTCTGAGGGAGATGTACCCTTACAGAACAGGTAAAGGCTTTATGTGTCTGTGAAGGTGGAGTGGGACAGCAGGTTGATAGAAATTAGCATGTGTAATTGACTACAGGGATACTTTTTTCCAGGCCTTGATTATTCTTCAGATAATGCTGTTACAATCAAGAAGAGGTTCCATGCTGCATCTTGTCAAAGAAACTGTTTTGGCCAACAGACAAGCAGATTTAAGAGGAATTTGTCATTGTTTTTATTAGGATACAAAGATCAACACATGATTCTTTCTGTTCGACATATATTCTCAGAAGGAAATGCATAGTACGCATAAAATATTTATGATCATTTCTTACATTGTAACTATATCTATGTAAAAGCCAAAATAAATACCAACTCTTCCAGCTATACAATATACAGTGCCTGATGTGTTTATTGCCACTTTTTCTATGACCAGTCTCCTTTCTGTTGTGTTTCTCCAGTGACTGTGTTATTCCAGGGAAATGAGTAACACAAGGGGAGGAGGTTGCATAATGACTTCTACACTGTAGGGGGTTGTCTGAATTAACACATGGATCATGCTCTACATCTCTTGAATCTGTGTTGGAATCTGTGTTCAGCGTGTATTATGCAGAAAACATGTAGAGGGTGAGCTACTCAGGTTTCTTTGAAAGACAAATCACTATGTATCACAGGCACTTCATACTTTTCAGTTCATAGCTTTGAGCGTCGAAGAAGAGCTGAAGACAAGAATTTGTCTCCTAAGGAGGACCAAAGTCATAACAATTCTATTTTTATTTGTGCTATTTAGCTAGTACCGTTAGCTAGATTTCATTCTTTCTCTCCCTATTCAGTGAATAGACAAAGTATGGAGACACCTGGGGAGATGAGGAGAACTATAATCCTGCTGAAATCTCAGTTTCACTTTTTGCCAGATGGATAATTAGAGTCATTTTAAACAGTCATAGTATTCTCAGGCCATGTTGTATGATTATTGATATAAGATTTGCGTGTGTGATGGAATAGAGGAACAAAGAGCAAAGGTACTCAAAACACCCATGAGTCACCAAAATGTTTGCATTGAAGAGATATATATGAAGAATGCCAGTTTGAAATATTAAGTACGAATCTTGTAGAGGGAAATGTAATGTAATCCATAATGGGAAACAATTTAAAAACAGAAGATAATAGTTGGAAAAGGGAAAATGCCGTACTGAGGAGGGTCGGTTTGGGGGTCAGTATTTTCTGTCATTTTATTCCCTCTATGGGCTCAGTTACTGAGCAGAATGTTTTACATAATAGAATTCTGGACTCCCTTCTCAGTTGTTGATATTCCACTTGTGTACACTCAGAGGATGTCAATGATGACAGCTGGTTATTTCTTCAACACACAGATTTTGATTATGGCTTGTTTTATGGTTAGTATCCAGTTTTCACAAGGAATGTTTTCCCACCCAGAAGACAATAAATGTTGGACTGGCCTAGTAATTGTTCTTTCCTATATTTCCTTTGGGCTGTTGTTCAGCTAGTTGGATCTGAGTTGTTTTAAACATAATTAGGCGATCATAAATCACTCTGGGTTAGTTCGCATGTGACATCACCAAGGAGACCCAATGGGACAATTAGAATATGTTTTTGGATAATCTATCTGTAGCTATGTTAACTACTTTATCATGAAAATAAAGTTTGTAAACAGTAGTCTTTACAGTGTGACAAGTTAAAATATATTGCACCCTGATATAGCTGTTCAGCAAATTAGATTTTCATAGTGCTAATTGAATTTGTCACAAAGCTGATGAACATTAGCTAAAGAAAGAGCAATATATTTTATTTTATTGAGCACATCTCAGAGTGCTTGTAATTTAGTAGGGCCACCGCACTTTCTGGGCAGGCTATCAAGTAGGATGTTGTAATGATTTGCATGACTACTATGTAGATGGAAAAATGTAGCTTGTGTTTGTAGCTGTTCCATTAGTGTCTTGCACAGTGTGCGCTCCTTTGGTGCTCTTCAGAGAGCTGTGTCATAATCCCAGCATCTTTTGAAGAGTTTTGTCTGGTGAAATCAAGTAACTATACACTGTTTAAAACCTAGTCCGTAATTAAATGATGAGACAAAGGAAAGACTGAGAAAGGCAGATAACCAATAGAATCCTGAAGTTATCAAAACAGAGCTCTTGCCAAGGACCTTGGAATTCATCTGATTCAGTTGCTGGAAAAATGCCTGAATTAAAAATTATCCTATGAGGACCAAGAAAATAGAGTCAAATTCTGGCACCGAAGAGTTTTCTCCCAAAATGGACATTAATGCTGCAAAAACAGAATAGGGTGAATAACCCCTGGCCCCATGTTTGGCCCCCTACTGTAGGCTCTATCTGCCAAAACAAGATGGAATAGAAGATCAAAAACGGTGTGGGGGGAGAGAGAGGAGGAGAAGTTGGAAAAGGAGGGTGGTTGGAAAGGAAAAAACTCATAGGCTATGCCCCCTGCCAGCACTGAAACACTCAACTGCAGCTCTGCTTGCAAAGCACCTGTTGGCAGCTATTGGAGTAGTTTATAGGTTTTGGGACAGAATCAGGGTAAAAAACTTATAGTCTGTGTTCCCTTATGTGACATGTGATTTGGCCTTATTTTAGTAAAATAGGAGTCATTCCTGGGCAATAATTACAGCAATAAATATACCTGTTCAGAAATAACGACTTTTGCTTTCTAGAAAAAATATAACATTAAATAGCATTATTTTTAATGACTCTCCTTACTACTAATATTAATATTCTTTGGCTGATACCACCTATGTTGTCTTCCTTTTATCCAGAACTGAAAAACAAAACAATGTTGCATGGAGTGGAAAGAAAATATGACAAAACAATGGTCATAAATATTAACTTGATACTGTCATTCAAACACAGTGGCAGGAAGCTAGGTGTAGGGGGTTATCTGGCCAGTTCTATGTTTTGCAAGCTTTATACATTAGAGTGGAATGATAGAAAAGTAGGAAAATAGTATATGTTAAATTAGAACTCTCAGCAAGTATTTTATGTCAAGAACTCAGTTTAAACATTTTAACATCTTCACAAACTTTCATGTAAACTCCTGTTCAAATACATTTAGTTGAGAATTTTAGCATTACAGTTTATGCCCTCCTTCTGTTACTAACTCCAAAAGTTACTTATGTTTGTGTACAAAAACTTTAGCAGTCCTTTGTTGTTATATAAATAGATTATTCTTCCTTGAGAGGAATATGTAACGATTATCAATAATAATATGTATTTGATATGTAAAGTATTTGAAACAGAAAATAAATGGTTATTTTTATAGGTATTTACTATAGACTGAGTGAAAAACTATTGCTTTTATTGGCTAACTCTCCTTTGACTGTAATGAGAATCTTCCCTCTGCTAATGCTTTAGTTCAGTGTAAAAGGCTTACTCTAGGTAAGTACCTGTATTACTCAGAAAGTTTGGATAAAATTGAAATAGAAAGAGATAAAGTTTTGGAATTTAATCCTTTCTTATATAAACTTTAAAACCCCCACAGTTTTCCTGTTCTACTTGAACTACTAAACTTATTAGTTCTAAAATAATTTAAATTTGAAACTTTAAGCCTTCCTTAGATTTATATTCAGTAAAGAAAAAAAGAACTCAAGTTTCTGACACTGCAGTGCACACTACCCAGGCAGAGCCTGGTTCCTGAATGAAGCCCACCAAGAGTCTTTCTCCATCAAGTCTGCCAAAGAATAGGTCCAAAACGCAAATTCCATTAGTTCAATGGTTTGTGTGTGGAACATTTCAAAATGAGATTTTCACTTTGTGTTAATTTCTTTGCCTTGCTTAGAAAGAGAAGGTAGTTGAGTAGCCTAACAAGTAATAAATTGTCTTAGGTATTAGAGTCTGTTAGCTTTAGTGACACCTGAGCTCAGCCATATTCTGTGCCATTAAAATAAGAGGACAGGATGGGGACCTTAAGACAGTGATATCTGAAAAAGGAGAGCATCTAGTGGAACACAAGCCTGCGCTTAATTTCAGTGGGACTGTATGGTATACATAAAGAAAGGAATTTGCAGATATTTTAACTTGAATAAGAATGCTTTCCTGCATCAAGATTTTTAGAAGTTTAGCTGTGAATCACCAAATGACACATTCTGTATTACCAAAGGTTTGTAATTATTTTTGCTATAATAATAAATAGATAAAATAGATGCATTCAAACATTATAGTAAGTATAGTCTTCACAAACTGTTTTTGCATGTTGTAGCATTAAATTTATTACTCTGGATAAAAAGAAACCATGCTTAAGATGCTTAAGAGTCTGAATAAACCAGGGCACAGAAGATTCAAAAACAGGATAATTTAGTATCTTGAACACACAAATACATATTTTCTTGGCATTTCAAAACCCTTTAAGATTTGTGTAGTTGTTTTTATTATCTCTGAACATTGACAGGTCTCAAAAATACACTTTTACTGTGATCCTGATGAATAATATCTTCTTATTGTAAGTTTGCTCTTTGGAACGAGGGTGATATACCAAATGGACAGAGCAGTAAGCAAGCCTAGAAAATTTAAGCAAATAAGGAGAAGTTCTGAAAGTTCTCCCCGGATGATGTATGCCTGGGAGCATGGGCAAAATGTAGGTGGTAAACTTCTGGACTTCTCATGAGGTGTCAGGTGGGTGGAAAAATAGCAACGGAACCAGCTTCGAAGCCGGTGGTGGCAGGTGCGTTCGGGATCTTCCAGATCTCTTCTTTCTCAGCATTCCCCCCCGCTATTCACACCCTTCATTCTTGGATGTGGAAAGTCCCCAGGATGTGAATTTAAGTGCTCATGATGAGTAGTGGAGCAGGAAGGGGGAAAGCCAGGACTACACAGCATCAGCGCAGAGCAGGACAGGATGAAGAATCAGTAAAGCTGCAGCTCAGATAGCCAGCTCAGGAATTAGCTGTCTTCTTAACATCAAGGTCGTCTGAGCCCCCAGCGCTGTCTTGCATAACTGCAGTGTCCTTAGGGATTAGTCTTGCATGACAAAGAAGCCGGTGCCAACCTGAACTCCCTTCCTTCACTACTTTCAGCAAGACTTAATGTTTTTATTTATGATGCCAGTCAAATGTTCCCACTGTACTTAAGTCAGAAAACTGAGCAAAAACTATGATTAAATTGATCACATAGCTTAAGTTCTCACCTTCCCCACTATAATGAACAACTAGCACCGTTTACTGTCTAAAATCCCTGATGGTTCCAATATACTACAGAACACTATGTTAATACACGAGGTATATAAGTACTGTATCATTGATGATATGTTTAGGCTTTTACTTCACTTTGCAAACTTCAAAAACTATTGGAGTCAATGAAAATTAAACTACTGTTTGTACCAATGTTTATTAGGCCTTTTTTTATTATTATTTTATAGGTCTTGTAGAAATTTGCCTGATGCATCCCCTTGATGTAGTGAAAACAAGGTAAGATTCTGCTTGAACAGGTTTTGTTGACACTGGAAGATATCCAAATTAGGAGCTGTCAAAAAATAAAATGCTAGAACTTCTCCAAGTAAGATAACTTGTGCCTTTAATGGCATTTATATTTACTTACCTGTATCTGCAGCATTTGACAGATGGAATTTGAATAGCATGACACATTTCTAATTAGAGGTCATCTAAAGGTGTTAAATCTGGTTTATGACATGTATTTTTAATGTTGTAACAAAATCCTATAACATGAAGAGGGCTATAGTTAAATTCACTTACTATATGTATCATCTGCAGTAATGCTTTTGTATGTAATTGGGAAATACCATATTGCTTCCAAAATAATTTTCACAGATTTTTGAGACCTGATAAAAATAATAAAATAAGGTATTCCATATTTTGTCTGTAAGCTAAGTAACTTCATGCTTTTTTTTAATCTTTTTATCTGTCCCTGTGTTCTTTTCTGAATATTTGTGCTTATGTGAGTATAAATGACTAAGTGACCTAGAAAATTTCATCAGATCAGGTTTTTTTAATGTTGATTATTGAGATGGAAAAAGAATAGTTGTGTTTCTAGTTTCTTGAATCTTTTTGCTTTTCTATGCTTTTTAGTTTTCCTATCAATTCATGAGTGAGCGTTACCATATGTGAAAAGCAAACCAGAATGCAGAAGCATACAATAAGGAGGAGAAAACTTTTCATGCTATGTGTGTTACACACAATGCCAATAATTACCATATACTGCTCCTGGAGCTCTATCTAATTCTCGGTCATATAGGCAGGAAAGCTTCACTAGGGAATGAATCAGCCCCAAACAAATGATGAGGACAGCTGTGGTCTCTGGAATATGCTTGAAGCAGTCAATTATGACTTGAGATTCTAGTTCCAGTTAGCCAACATGTGAGCTCGTTATGGATCTATTTTCAGCTTCTGTTTAAATCACGTTCTGGGGTTTGCCTAAGACCTTGAGATACACTTTTCTGCAGCTTGTATTTTGGAGAAGGAGGCCACCTCTCTGTGGTCATTGCCCAACACCAGGGGACGGTAATGCAGGCTCCATCCACGTTAACTGCTGCTGAGGTGCTGTAGGTACTCCTTGGGGCTTGAAGTTCGTTCAGGTAATTCTTCTGTATGCCTTCATAATATGGAATATGTTGATTCATATAGAGACAATACACTTGGTAGTTTCAAGGGTCCTCTCTGCCCCTCCAAGAGACCTTATTATTAAAACAAGCTTTACATAAAAAGATTGAAATTAAAGACTCAGAAACAATAAGGTACAAGCAAAACAAGTACAAGACCAAATTTAAAAGAAAAAAATCTGTCTTGCTCTGCTGTCATGTGGTCCTCATGGGATGTGCTTTAGTGACTTCATTTTGGCAGGTTGTGCTATAACTCACCTGTAGCTCTCAAGCTTTTCGTTTTACCTGTTCCTGTTTTGCTCTTTGTACTAAACCAGGAGTCTTGTTCTTCTGTAGTATAAATGCAGCATCAGTGATTTACTTCTCATGTCTTGGGTGCCTTTGAGGTTGTCATCCTACACATCCTCATGCCCCCAGTTTTGGTTGAAGGAACTTAATATATATCTGTAGGATCATTCATGATTTAGGACATGCTACATATCGTATACCATAGAAAGCATTAATTGCACATCTGTTCTGATAAACTGGCAATCAACAGATGTACTTTCAGCTTTCTGATAGAAACCACGCATACACTGGACTCTCAGAATACAAGGACAGACTTCCCTGTTTCTATTCCAGATTTTACTGGTTTTGTCATACTTTTAGTAGTGAAAAATGCTAATCAGATCTGAGATCCAGAAATGGAAAGTGTTAAAGACTGTATGGGGATGTGTGTGAAGCTGTATCAATAGTAAAAAAAAAAAAAAAAAAAAAATAAATTGGGAACCCTTTAAATGTGAAATCTGAGTCCATAAACGGGAATTAAAGAAGAAAGCAGGAAAAAATGAAAGAACAGTAGGTGTGCAGGAGAAATCAGATGATGGATTATGGTGAAACCAAGGGGCTGAATCAAGTAAAAAAGCCATTAAGCAAACTTCTTTTGAAGAAACTTTAAGTGAAGTTCAGTTAACTCAACTCTTCCATTGAGTTACCTGCAACTCTTTGCAGAATTGGGCAGCCCCCAAGTGATAGTTTTTCAGTGTTTTGTTGATGCAGATGTATTCAGAGATATTACACAGATTTTGCAGTAACTTTTCTGCTGATCTTAGCAGATGTTAGTATTTGAAAATACTTACATTTTGAAAGCCAATGACAAAACCAAGAATAGAATATCCTTTGATCTCATCCATCATTCCATTCAATGTTCATAACATCATGCCATTTCCTTTCATTTTGTAATGGTCCAAATTTACTATAGCAGATTAATTCTTTGATGGCCTTGGAGAAGTTCAAGTGAAACATTGTTTTTAATTCTGAACTTTGGATTTAGAATGTTTTCTAATTCATTTTCATTTACTTCATTCCTTTGTTACAGTGCCTCTAAGTACTGCAGTGCACTTACTCTTTTCTAGCATGGTATTGATAATCTGTCATTTCCTAATCACTTCCAGCTATTACAGTTATGGTGGTTTGTTTGGGGTTTTTTTCCTTATCATTAGGTGAAAGGATGTATAAAAGAAGCATTTGTTGCTTAATTTTTATGTTGTTTTAAGTTTCCTGCATTTTTTCTATAAAGTGTTTGTTTGGTGGAAAAAGTCCCATGGCCTTTCCAAATTAGTGGAATCTTAATTGATCTAAGTGAGCATTCTGAAGGAGTTTAGGGAAGATGCCAAAGGCTCACATCTAGTGGACTGGTGGCTTAGCATCTTTACTTTGTTGATTTTTTGTGTGTATGTGTATGTTTTTAATAAAAAATTGGAGAAAAGAAAGTTCCTGTCAGACATTATTTTGAAATCCTCGAAAATTATTTGGCTCTTTTGTGACAACATTTTGCAATATCTTTTCTGTGTTTAGTAATTTTCTATTATTCTACAGTAACAATGCTAGACTTGTTTATCTCCTCACATCAAGGGAGGAACAATATATATATAAAAAATACATGTGTATAAACTATAGACAAGACAAATGCTTAATGGAGTGGGTTTTGCTAAATGTACATTTGAAAATAATTTTATTTTGTTATCTATTAGAACACCAAAGACCATTAAGAAATTCATGTGAATGAGCTAGCTAGATGGAGATAACTGTGATCCATTGCTTTAGCTCTATGAATCCCACTTATTCTTTCAAATAAAACTCTTTTCTCAGTTACAATATATATTGGTATAGTTTCTGATGAGAGACTTAAAAAAATCGTGCTAAACTTTTAATGTCTCAGTATAACAGAGACTCTATTAGCTGTTTTATTTATCAGTTACTCTTATGATGAATTTAGCCATCTGTAGATTAAATAAAGTACTGAATCTCTGTTCTTGCCATCCTAAATACAAGTTTTACAGAATTTGGTTAGGGTTTATGTGTGTGGCTATGTATAAGCCAGGAGAGCAGTAGCAAGTAAGAGTTTTCTGGTACGGATACAGTCAAGACACAGAAGGTCTACTTTCTAATTAAGAAACCTAGATGATCTTTCTTTGCTGGAAAGTGAGGAGAAAATTGTCTTAGTCTGGGTAAAGACTTGTTTTTGCTTATTTTGGATCCTTTTTTGGGTCTTAAGTGTAATGCAGGTTGTAATGTCATTTTCATCCGTCAAACTTACCAAAGGATGACAAAAGGGTATGCTGGATTGTGATACATAGGACAAGACATTGTCATATATATATTACTTTAAAATTAAAACCAGTAAAGTGCTTTTTCAGCTAGAGCGTATCCTTTGTGTCCTAGTGGCATATGTTTTGGCTTAAGGAAATGTACCAAATTCAGAACTTAATAACGTTTTATTGTTATAAGCAACAGTTCACAGGTGTAGTTGGTGAGTGAAAGGGAGAGAATTACAGGGAGTTGCCTGAAGTCAAGGGAAAGCTAATGTTGTTTGAAGGATCAGTGAAGCAAGCCTGACTGATAACTGGAGGATGTTAGTGTGGTCTGTATGATGGCTCCAGGTTATGTTCTGATGTAGTCCTACAGCCTTGAACAGCTTGAATTTTCAGAAAAAAAAATACCTGTTCATTTTTTTAAATTTCTCTACTACTGGGTTGCCGGCATAAAACTGACATTTTCAGAAGCTTGATAACTTCTGAACTATATGCGCTAACATAATTTTCCTTGCTATTACATTTTAATACCTCAAAAAATGCATGCAACCAAGACTGATATTGCAAAATTAGAACTATGACTAGAAATAAAATTTTGGCTAATATTTCATCAGGTTTATAAGTTGATTACCTTTACATGTGCTTTCTCTTTTTCATTGATTATCACCAATATTTATACAGCTGAATTTTAGTGACGCCACTGTTCTTGAAAACAAATTTCAAAGTTGTCTGTGCAAGCATTCATACAAACTATGAAACATATATTGAAGTAGAAATAGTCTTTTTGGATGTGACTTGGTATTGTGTAGTTAGGAAATGGAAACCATACTTTGTAACTTTTTGTAACAGTTGTCTACATGACAGAATTTAATAGAAAACACATATGAAGAAATGTATGATTAAGTGTTTTCAAATAAGAGAGAAAAAATAAGACATCACCAACAACTTTAAAATACCTAAGACATCTGAACAGATTTGTGTCTGAAAGTCTGGTGAGCGGGAAAAATGTTATGTGAATTAGAAGAATCATTTATCTCTTTCATTTTGGCAGTAATTTGACATCACTATACGTTTTGAGACAAATATTTCAAAGAAAGATGGGTTGTCTCATGTCAGACTAATACAAAATTGTGCTCCAGATCTGTGTTGACTTCGCTGGAGATAGATTAGTTCATACCACTTGAGGATTAAGGATTTTTACTTCCAGATAATGTATTCAAAGAGTGGTAAATGTTATCATAAGCCAACTACCATCTAAAGGACTTGGAGAAAGTCTAGTTTATTATTTTATCAGGAGAATCATCAGGGTAACATGTGTCCTAACAAATTAAACATATATTCAACAGGCAGTGTTTTAACACTTTTCTGGTTAATTCAAATAATGACAGTTCCAGATGATTTAAAATTGTTTTTCCCTTTATTTAAACAATCTCTTCTATTTTCAGGCTTAATTGTGTCTTCATAACACAGCCTTACATTGGGATGAGTGTGCAATTTGGAAAGCAATGCCTAAGAGAGACCCAGGAGGCATTCTTTCAAAAGCATTTACTTCAACTTATCAGAAGAATAAGTTAATAAGTATAGCTTGTTTTCCTGATCAACCTATTGGATCTCTGTGGTTTTTTTCTTAAAGCTGTTTCTCACCTTTGGTGGACCTTGGGGAAGATGCAGTCCATGTTGCTTCTACTTTAACACCTTTTTACACAGTTCAGCATTAGATCAGAATCTTCATGTTAACTGACTTTACATCTTATGTCTGATCCAGAATATCAGCATTAAAAAAATGAGGCCAATAATTCACCTTAGAAATTTGGAGAAAGTTTTCATCTAGTCATGATGGAGATTTTAGGGTTTGCCACTCTTTCTGTAAAAATCTAGACCAACATCATGGATCTAAAGCCCCAAATTTAGAAAATAATTTGGGATCGAAGTCCAGATTTGGACTCTGCATTACAGACCCATTTCTAGTTAGCAGCTGTTGTGCTGATTTGTGTGCATGTTTATCCATTTCATTCCTTTGTTCCAATTCTGTCATTTTGGTCTTATTAAAAAAGTTCAGCTTACTACATGTGTTTCCGATCTCATTCCATCTGTTGTTTTGCAAGAGCTACTTCCTTTATATCATTAATTCCTCTTTGATTTCTGGTCTTTTTTGTTTGAGTGAGCAGTAGTGGAGCCTGTTTCTGAAAAACATTGGTTTAAGGAAGAGTTCATTGTCTTTATACAATGTTACCATTTCCAAATGACCATAGCTCACTTGGTTCGCATCAGGCCATGTTAAGTTCATGGTACTTGATGCAAACTGCTCTAGTTAGATTCATAACAGTTTTAAGCAGAAAATAGTCTTCCTGTCCTGGGAAAATTATCAGGATACCAAACAATTCTGTATTGGAATGAACAGTTGAACCCTCAGAAGACTGGTAGAAAAACAATGGGTGTTGGCCAATGAAACTCTTCATTTAATTAATTTTGAATTTTGGAAGTTTTTACTTCCATTTCTTTTTTTCTTTTTTGACTACTTTTAAGTAATTTTGAACTAGGAAAACAGAAGTTTTGGTTTGAAAATGTAGAGAACAATATCCATTGTCATCTAAAAGAAGTGTATAAAAATGTATTGAAACTGATCATTTCCTGAGAATTGGTTTTTTCATTTTGAGGAAAAAAAAAACCTAGTAAAAATAATCCCTGACCAACTCAGCTTACTGTCCTTATTTCAACCAAATGTCAAGGCTTTTCTCTGGGATTAGTTTTACTTGATTTATCAGTGGCCTTTGGCATAATTGTTCATAGGGTTTGTGTGCATATTGTAACTTATACTCTGATTTTGGCATTTGAATTTTAGCATTGAAATATTTTGCATATTTCCTTACAGATCCAAGTTTTTTATAATAAGAACTTATCTCAAGTATACAATAATTTGGATGTGGATGTGATCCAGGGCTCTGTAATTTGCCCTTTGTTTTCCTTCTACATACAATCTGTTAAGAATTAATAAGGGCACACGGGCTAATAATTCCTGCTAGATATACTATTCCAATTTAAATCCTTCCCTGAATTAAAGAACAATATTGATGTGCACTGTTAAACAGATGCTCTAATTTGCAGTGCTGGTCAAAGTGATTTCTGTTCCTATGTGCTTTTTTTTTTTTTTAATTCATAGGCATACCATATGTATATTTTATAAAGCGTGTCAAGATCCTTTGGGATAAAAGGAACTGTATAAATGCAGCTTCATCTCCTCATGTGATACCGTGTTATTTGTGATCAAATGGCAGAACTGCTTAATAATATCCCTATTTCAAATCAGTGTAGATTTTTGTAAAAACTGTAACATATATTGTTTCTTGATTTTAGAATAATCCTATCCCTTCTTTGATAGAAACTGAATTTGTGCATCATCAAATCAGACTGCCAGAGATGTCTCTTCTCAAGCTTTTCCTTAATTTTGGTTAAGCATTCTGCCATTTACTCTGTTTTTTAATGAATAGTAGGTTCTTTTTTAAACAATTGAAATACCATAAAATAATAATTTCCATTAGACAGCATGGCAGGGTGATACCATGCTTTGAGTTACATGTTATCTGTGCCGTTTCACTGGCCATACCAAAACTACCCTCAGTTTCTTGAGTCACTCGTGAGCTGTAACAACGTGAAATTTCTAACACCCACCCAATAAGCCAGGTCCACCTTCAGCATGCTCGATATAGAACAATAATCTGTATTCCCCTTTTAAAGAATCCTTTCCTTGTTTCTGAGGTTGTTAGGTGAATGAAATTAAATAAATGAAAACTCCAGATGCCTCATTAGCTATCTGCATACTGCAGGGGTGCAGCTGTCCAGTCCCTGACACTAGAAGGAAGAGGAATGCCTCTGTGTGCAGGAAGCGCGTGTTGAGACCATCATAGGAGAACTGAGGAAAGAGGCAGTAGTAGAGGGGATGAGCTCTTCAGGAGAGAAAGTAAGTGGACAGTCTCTCACAGAGAAAGAATGTCTGAGGAAGAACCAGGACTGACGAGAGGGAATGCGTGATGGTTTTCTTGCGTATTTTCTTCTCAATCCAGTGGATGCAGAAGGTGTGTTTTGGGTTTCTGGAAGGAAGCTGGATCTAAGCTGACATGGAGTGGCCTTAGTCCTCTTCAAAATTTAGTATATAATTTTGTTTGAGATTTTTGTTTTGGTATGTCTTTCCGTATGTCCTTTTACATACCCCAAGCACAGCTCTGTCTAGTGGAACCCTTACAGATGATTCCTTGTGCAGCTGACCTAAGGAATAAATGGAAATCATGCTAAAAGACATATTGAACATTATCCGTCCTACTAGTGACAATCCTTTATACTATGGACATTTGCAAAATTTAAACATGCATTTGTTCTCTTAACAATTTCATGCTTGTTATTTTGCTTTTCCTCCAATTTGGACAATGAGCTAAAATAGTTCATTTCAGGTCCCTTTAATTTACATTTTGCTTTCGTTCTAATGCCATAACACAATATTCTTTCCGTGTTTGGATTTCTAGTACTTACAAAGTTCATGTAAACATTTCCTGGCAACTACATGGGCAGAACTTGTAATATGACAAGAGCCTGCAGGTTTCCGTTCTATAATCTGC
Source organism: Aquila chrysaetos chrysaetos (assembly GCF_900496995.4). Lineage (NCBI taxonomy): Eukaryota > Metazoa > Chordata > Aves > Accipitriformes > Accipitridae > Aquila > Aquila chrysaetos. Next base: position 28,645,424 of record NC_044005.1, read on the forward strand.
ATCTATATATTTACGTGTTTTAAAAATAAATGTACACAGACATATTTGGTTGTACTGGTACAGCATCTTCCTTGGTAGAGAAAGTGAAGTTTCCTCGTGTTTAAGTTCTCTAGCACTGGAAAAACTTGCAGTTGATTAGCTGTGTCCTCATGATGCAGTTGCAAGAAGGTGGTGTGGACTGCATTTTGTGATTTCATGGGCTGCACATTGTGCCTTGACAGTTTATATCCAAGAAAGCTCTGAATTTTTCTCCTTCCCTTTGTTTTTATCTTAGTTTTATGAAAATATTTCCTTTCATTATATGAGGCCACAAATAATTCTCCTCTAGACAGAATAGGCAAATGTGACAAAAGAGCTCCAAAACTGTAATTATGGGGAAGAACCATGCCATGGGTTACAGATATGACAGAATAATTCTTTTTTCATTGCACTGTCTGATGGGGAAAGGAAGGAAGCGGAGAGAACCTAGGACTAAATGCCCTCTAACATATGCTCATTGTACTGTTGGCTGCTTCTGTAGTTAGAACCTACCAAAGAAATAAGAGACAGTATAGAAACACTTGGATTCTCTTTGTAATATCTCGAGATTTCTACAGGTAATCAGGGAGTTTACGTGATTCAGAAGCCATGACCAAATCTTCATGACAGAAATGAAATTCAGTTTGAAACATTTTGGATATGTGAGTCAGCTAACAGATCTGGAAAAATATAGCCATATTTGTACAGAAAATACCCTGAAGTATTATGGTGTGTGTGTGTTACGGTTTGTATTAAACACAGTAGATGTGTTTGATTATTTTATTTGTTTAGATTCCCACAGCCTCAGGATATGCCATTGTATTGCTGTCAAAAAAAAAAAAGAATTAGTATAACTCATGGTGATGTACATTTTTGAGTTATGTAAATTGCCTCAGAAAGAACTAATGTTAAGAGTCTTAGTGCTCAATGTAATGTGGACTATGCTGTACATCATTTATGAATCTGATTTATCTATTTTGGACATGGGACATCTATTCACCTATTCATCTGCTAGTTCATGGCAATGAGGAATAGTACCAGAACCGCTAGCATTTTATCCAGGGCCGTACTGGAGGTAGTTTAGACCGCTTCAGTAGAACCAGCACTTAAAATCACAGCCAGTTCCCAAATGAGGTGTTACAGCCTGCGTCTATCATGTCCTGCCTCCTGCCACTGCTGTACCAGCACTCAGAAATCCCCATCCCGGTGTTGAGTTCAGCAGCCTCCCCTCTCTCCCCTCCTCTCTTCTCCTCTCCTCTGTTCTCTCCCTGCCTCTGTTAGCTGCTTGGCCCCAAACCACAGCTTTTGTCCAGCGTGTTTTAAAGTGTGCCAGGTAACAAGCTCCCTCTGATTCCCTTGGGAGGCTCCTGCATAGTCTACTGCTTCTCACAGCCAGGAAGTATTTTCTAATGTTCCAATATTTCCATTAAGCAGTTTCATCCCTAGCAACTACCTACACCCCCTTTACTGTACATTGTTCCCCTTTCCCTTTGTTTATTACCTTTAGATGCAGTAGATGCATGGCATGCCCCCATTTTCTTTTTCCCAAGCCTAAATTACTGTGAGATAATCAAAGAAGCTCTTTAAATAATCTTTTCTCTGTATCAATCCTGTATGTAATATATAATGAGTCAAGTGAAACCATGAGGGATAGAGTGGAATGAAAGCAAGAGCGGAAAGCAGAAAGTGGAGGGCTAGGAGGTGAGAAAGTACATGGGATTCTATTTACAAGAAAAATACATGCTGAAAATAAGTATTTAAGATGGGAATTGGGGAGTGGAATGAACAGATGTTAGCACAGTTACAAAAGTAGTCTGGAGACAAAGAAATGGGATAGTTTTAAAAATGTATGCATTTTAAAGTAATATTTTAAATAAGGATTAAGCAGCTGGGAAAGGTTACATAGGCTACAAGTTGGAGACATCTACGGTGTACATAAGATTTTTTAAAAACAATCTAACAAAGCAGCTGGGTGAGTTATTAACAGATGTTAATGATTTGTCAGTGGTATAAAACATTAAGATCACATTCAGGGGTAGACCGTGGTCATGCCTGATTTCTCCATGGACAAAAATTTTGCATTAGACCATTGTCATGCCTGATTTCTAACCATGGATGGAACACGCCTAAAATAAAACAAGCAAGGAAACACTTTGTTTAAAAAAAAAAGGGGGGGGGGGGGGGGGGGCATGTTTACTTTTATTAGTATTTGGTCATGTAGTAAAATGAATGGGAGATAGTTTAAGTATGGAAAATCACTACTTAACGTCTTCATTTACAATAAACAGAAAAGACATTTTCTACCTCTTTACATTGCTTTTTTTTTCTTACATGTGTTTGAGCTAGCCTTTAGAAGCTATGGATACAAGAGAATAAAGCTGTATATGTTGGAAGCACAATGTAACTGTAGCAATGCCAATAATTCTCTCAGAGAAGTTGGCCATTAATGCTGTATTTAAGTATGTCCCTAAAATAACTGCATTAGGCCAGTAAGTGCCAAGTAAATCTATAAATAAATAAAAAGAGAGATAATATCTTTATGAACTATGCTTTTTGTATGTTTTTACGAGCAGATGCATCAGTGTGTATTCTAGGTCTAGAGGGGGTTTTGAGAAACAAGAGTCTTCATGTTGAGTAGGATGCAAGTAAAATACCATCTCCAAAATAATCTTGGCACAGCAGAGCTGTCTTTTGAATTTATTTCTCAAGAGAGTAAAAAAGAAAAAAAAATTTAAAAACCACTGCAAAAAAACCAACAACCAAAACCTAAGGAAAAAAACCTAAGGAAATATTTGCAAGTTTTTAGCTGCTGCAATGTTGTAGTAAGCTGATGACTCCCTGGTGAGAAGGCAACGGGTTAGATTGTGCTTTTACAACCTAAGCTGAGCCAGGGGCAGAGCTCAATGGCACCAGCTGAAGAGCAGCACATAGAAGGGACTGTGCCTCAGAGGTGCTGTGGTTTTCCCTTGTCCCAGCAATGGATTGTTGATCCATAGCAGTACTAACTTCTCATAACTACAAAGTACTGCCATTCCTTATACTTTTTTATCCATTTCCCTAAATCCGGAGCAGGGGCAAAATAGGACCTGAGGATCCCCTGCCTGCTGGCTGCCATATACATCTGCAGCAGAGTGGTTAGAAAGTGCTGTAAGTGCCTATATGTACATGATGTGGTTCACGGTCTGTAACAGAGAAAAGGGAGATATACTTTTGAGTGCTACATGTGATACTATCCATCTAGCATCTGCCCAGATGTAGCAACTTAGATCAAGATGGTTGCTCCTAGGAGGTATATTGGATACTTCTTTCTTTAGCACGTTAGTGAGCTGAATCAACGCAAGAATCAGACAAGTGTCAGAGACAGTACAAGGGAGGAAGGAGGACAAGACAGATGGGAACTGGGTTGGGAAAAGTGCCTGTAGACAGCAGCAGGTCCTTAGATTATTCTGCTGTCTCATGATACTTTTCACTGAGTGAGTCAGCTACAAACTGGAAGGATCAAATTAAATAGCTCTGAGATTGCTAAACTGGAATACAAGTTAGGAGAGGAAAAGCAAAAAGGAAGACACTTTTTTTACTTTTTCTGTATCTTAGAAAGAAGTGAAGGAAGGCATATTTCATTTGAAAATGTGTTTCCGTAACATTTTTAGCTCAATTCCTTTGTAATTACATTTGTTCCCTTGACACTTACACTGCCATACAGTGGCAGTTCAGGGAGCTGGCACAGTGGAAAACTGATGAATTAATCATTTTCTGGTTGGGTTTCTTTTTGACCAGCTTGGTTCCCTGAATTGGTTCCTCACACAATTGTGTAACAGGCAATACCAGGACAAAGAAGGGGGCAACCCAGACAGGTCATCAGTGGCGACCACCAAACTCTATGCTAAAGGTATGCATGAAAGGCATGTGCGTATACACTGTCATTAGAGTGGAGTACGATGTTACATTTAATCTGGTGAAAGGGTGGTCTTACACTAAAAGAGTTCGTCCTGCTCCTGGTTCCTTGCCACCCAACTCCCTTCTCTAGTGTATGTAGTACAATCCTACCATTTCCCTTACATCAGATCTAGCGATTGCAAAACTTCAGGGAAAATTGGTTCAGCCTGATGATATATCAGAAAATTAAGCTATTAAAAAGTATTTGTTTTCTAGTGGCTGCATACTGTTAGATCATCTCTGTTGTAATGCAAAACCGCCTCCTAATTAAAGATGTATACATATTCATTTACTATGTATAGTAAGTAGTCTCTAAGTTAAATATGAACTTTTATTTGTATGATTGCCATTTTTTCTATCTCATCTGTTAGAACATACTTCATAGTGTTATATCTTCTCTTAGAATATGAAGTCCAGTAGTATGGGCAAAAAATGTTCCTCTGAAGGTGTAAGTTGAGTTCCAGCACAGGGGGAATAAAAACAATGCAAGAATGTTAGGCAAGTAAAAGACTTTCCTAATTTAGCCATTGAAAGGTGACTTTTAAAATTAATAGCAAGGCATCCTTTTCCTTTTCATATCTCTTCTTTTTCTTGCCAAATTGTTTTATTATCTGAACAATTTGACATATCTAAGAAGTGAAACAGCTTACAATTCCATTGTTATACAGATAATGCATTGTAACAGTATATGGCATATGTCTCAGGAAATTTAGGAATATACTGAAATTTAGTTTTCAGTTTCATGAGACAGGAAATGCCAATTTTGCAGTTCATTGTTGCTAGAAAGACAAGATGCTTATCTCCCTCATGTCGGCACCACTCCTCCTTACACAAGCTGTAGACCTTGTTGTAGTTTCCAGTGGGCCTATACAACATACCATCCTAGGAGAAGACTAATTGGTACAGTTTCTGATGAATTTGTGTATTGAATCAGCTTATTAGAAGGTTTCAGTGAGCATCAGAACTATCACAGAGAAAGGAGCAGGACCACACAGTGAAAAAGGAGTAGGAATAGCAGAGAAGGAATTGAGGGTGAAACCTCCCTGTTTTGTTTTAGGTGAACTCTTACATCAGTTCAACTGATTGTGGAACAGCTTAAGTCAGAGGCATCAAACCATTTAAATCGTGGGTAAATTAATTCCTGTTCTTCAGAGTACTCATTTATTAGCTCTGCAATACTTAATTCATGTGTCCAAATACTTTGCCAAATTTGAATGAATAAAGGATTCCTGAAGTTGCCTGTTAATAAAATTGCACAATATTGCAAAAGTTGCTTGCTGTTATTACCATGACAAATGATTGTACATTGCAAAAAGCTGTTGACTTTTCTGTGAAACATGTTATTAGGGTTGAAATTTCATATTGCAGCTTCAGCAGATACAATAATTCATGGCTACTAAAAGGAGCCTCACACTCCCTCATGCCAGCCCTGCATTCAGCAGATCCAGCTCTCTAACTTGGCCAAAAAAAAACTACCCAAAAAAAACCCCAAACCAAAAAACCAAAAACTGTCCAGCAAAGAGTAAGTGTAGTTGAAGAGGGAGGACTACAGAAGGAAGTAAACTGAGACCTCTCTCTCCAGGCAGTGGTGTGAGTTTTTCAGTCAGTTCTGCTGAGCAGCATGAGAAAAATGGAACATGAAGTGTTCTGCCCCAGCTAGGAAGTAAACCTGGCTATACAAATAAGTATGGGGCCATATAAAGACTTGTTCCCATAGTTAGATGCTCTCACATAGGAGAGAGCAAGGATGTACTTAACAAGGAGCTTGAGCTCCAGAATCATGCAGCCTGGAAATACAGAGGGTATATACTTGTCATCTTGCCATACACTGGACTAATGATACTCTATTGACCATTGGCACAGACTAGATATTAGGATGGATGGCCTTCTGATCTTTTGTCTTCTTATAGATAATATTAGGACAAAAACAACTGAGTCTAAATTCTCCTGAATATATTTAAAACTAGGAATTAGGTTTTAGGTATCTCAACAAGGTTGTGGAGTGGAGCACCCTTCTAGTAGGTGCTGTGAAGGCAAAAAGCCTCCTAACTATCTTTACAGTAGAGCTTAGTCACTTTCTTGGGTCAAGTGACTTATAAAGGCATATATTACATAGTTGCCTGTGATAACAGGGGCTGAATTCACTGACTCAGCCAGCCCCTTTCAGTCCACTATTTGATTTGCATGACGAATCATCAGAAAAGTAATAAAAGAATCATGATGCTCACATGCATTCTGAGTAACATGAAAAGCATCTCATCCATTAGAAACAACATAATCCCAGAGAAAAATCACACCTGTGGAACAAGGTAAATAGTACCAGGTAGTCTCTGGCTCTGCTACAGAAGCTACTATACATGAAACCTTTCCCTGATTAGCCAAACAATATTTTGAGATCAGTTAGATGCATTAATGATGCCATTTCTACTTACTCACTTTGAAGTCTTTGTAGAAATGTATACAGCAGAAGTATTTAGAGCTGTTGAAGAGGAAGGGCGAAGTCGTATTCTTGTCTTTTTGTGCTATTCTGACAGCTCAAGGGACCTTGAGGGAGATTTTGGCACTGGAAAATTTTCTTAATGGAACAGAAATCCTTAGGTGGTAGGTGGTATAGAGGTGGATTAATGACTCTGCTTCACCTGTTCCTCACAAACTCTTATATGGGAATAGGTAATTCTGGAAAGAAGTCAATGGTCAGAATGTCTTTTATACTCCAGCTTTTTGTGGCTGCCAGGACAGACCCTTGTGACTAATAGGAATTCAGCATCAATTAGAACAACTCCCAGAGTTGTGTTATGTGTGCTGGGGCTACAACAGTTCCACTATTCTTGGCTAGCCTGAATTCAGTGGAACTACACGGAACAGCTTTGAAAAGCTTGGCCCACAGTCCTTCCTCCCACTTAATCACATTGCTTAGGGATAATGTAAACTTCAATCTTGGGTGACAAATCATAAAACTGGTACAGCACAAGGCCGATTCACAGGTGCTCTTAAAAGACATAATTTGTGCAGTTGCACCAAATTTGAACTGATGTGAATAAATATCCAGAAGCATTTGGAAAGAGGTTATTTTGCTATCTGCAGACAAGTGAGCTTCTAAACAGACAGCTTTCTTGAAATACTGGTGTTTGAAAACTTCTGTATTTGAAAAATAGATGAGGATTTTTATCCAGAGCATAATAAAACTCAGAATAAATAGAAATTTGGTCAGCTAAAGTTTTGATGAGTCACATTTCAGAAAGCAGAGACAAATATGTTAGAAGAAAACATCTTTTGGAGATACATCAGTCATTAGAATTTTCAGTAAACTTTTCAGATTTCCAAATTATGAAGCTACTGCTTTGGAAGCTAGTGTGAAACTGCAGAAGTGATACAGATGCTGAATGCTCCTTGTACTTCATATATTCTGAACACTGTGCAAGCAGTCTTTGAACACCATAAAGGTTTTAATCCTTATTGAACAGAAAAAAGAGAGGAAGGCAACTGAAACAATTTCCCTTAGTCGGTAGCAAAGCAAGGACTGAAATTCTCTCAGCTTCACATCTTCATCAGAGAAGGTCTCCTGAAGCATACTAGCATTACCAAAGGCATCCTGAAGAACAGCCCTAGCTGTCCCCTCCATCCTTCTGCCAGAGTTTACTGCCCCAGTAGCACAAGTGTACCAGAAGTGAAAATGTGGTGGCTCTTCATGTACTACAGCTTACAGACCATCAAACTTACTTGACATTACTTCTGTTAAAGCTAAGGCTGTTAGCAAAAATGCCTGAGGGACAGTTCATTTTATTCCTTCTGCTACAAAGTGGTAACCTGTGGCAATGTGTCGGGACAGATGGATGAACATAATATACCCTTGATTACAGTATTGTTACATCCATTCCACAAAGTCCTGTGGCTCCGAATAATCAGTTACATACACCCAATATTGGTGGATAAATTGGCATGACAACGTGAGAATTTTTTTGGTAATGCAGGGTGGTATATGTCTGTGACTTGAAATAGATGAGAAAATGCAAAATATTTTTAAAGGCCAGTCTAATTTTACCTTTCACTGGGGCACTGCTACAAGACTGTGTAGCACCCTTCGTATTCCACTGAGCATTGAAATAGGGCTGGAGTATTTTAGATGCTCTGCTCTGACCATCTGCATGGGCTTGAGTTCATGACATGGAATATTCAAGCCAGGTTTTGTTAGAAATTCAGTTTTGATAAATGTAAACTTCTATATTTTTTGGAATTTTCCTCTAAATTGACAAATTTTTATCAAACTGAGATTTTCCCATAGCAATACCTTTTATCAAGCTGGAATTTTTGTTTAACTTTGCTGTAAATGCACCATCACTGTATTAGTGATCTCTGTAAAAAGGATCTGTAGAAACTGTTTGAAGGTGTGTTATCTTGCTGTTTCTCAGGTATGGTCCATAACGTGGCTTAGTTCCCACTCAGAAACTTCTAACATTACTTAGGCACATATGTCTATGCTGGAGGGGTCAAATTCAAAGAATGTTTCATTGATGTGCAAGTTGTATACTGTCTGGGCACATAAGCAAAGGCAAAGTTTTGAATAAATAATTTCAGTGTGGTTATATTTCTTTTATCTGCAATAGTCACTTTACAATATGGGCCTATACATTTAAAATTGTTGGACTATCTGTAGAAGAAATACATTATGTGCTTAATAAGTGCATAAAATTGGGGGGAGGGTGGCGGTGTGTTTAATCTAGATACTGTTTTTTTTCTGTCCGTGTCTTGTAATTCTGTGTTTTGTAGTATTATAATCTTTATTTTCAATAGTTTTCCCTTCTACACCAGTGTATTTTAGTACTTTTCTTGTATGTTAAGCAAGCTGAGTACAAATACTTAGAAGCAGAGAATTTAATTGCACTTTCTGTTGTTATAAATACTTCTGTAATGCAAAAGAATTGCATTGACATTTTAATATGCTGTCACTTTAAGACACTACATGAAGTGTGAACAGAGCACAGGCACTTTTAACAGGTGTCTCTAATTGTTAGTTTGTTTCTTAGAAATAGCCATAATGTAAAATTTGGTGAAGCATGTAGATCCAAGGTGTTTGGATCCTGGAACATGCTAACCAGGTTTTCCTTTGGCTGCTGGTAAAAACAAATTGGGGTGTGTAATTGATTTTTTGTAAGTAAAGCTTTTATGTTTGCTTTGAGTTCAAACTCCATCTTTTTCTTGTTATGTTTTTGTCCCTTAGGAGGGATTGCAACATGGGCTTTTAGAAAAAAAAGAGTTCAGTGTATTCGCTTGTTTTAGCAAATAGGATGTTTCTATTACTTTCAGATTTTGCCAGTCTGTAACTGCAGAAATAATCGTGAAAAGGGTGAAAGCCAGATCAATTACATTTTTTAAAAGTGTATTTTCATTAAATTTTCCAAGTGCCTGTTATGTTCAAAGGCAGTTCAAGATTGTCTTGTTCACAGAATATTTGAAAAGCCCCTTAAAAGAAACAGATCCATCCAGAAAAATGTCTGGATTGTTGGATGAAGTGTGCTTACTTTAAAAAATGGCAAAAGAAGAGCATCAACATGCATACAGACTTTTCAGATTTTCAGTGGGATTACTACTAGTTCCAGAAGTTGATACAAAAATATCTTTAAACAAAAGACCAGAATACAAACCTGGTAATGAAAGTTGATACTGAATTTTGAAAAGGAAAAAAAAAAAAGTTTTGTTACATAGCAAATTAATTATGAACATGCACCTTCTACAAAGTTTACTTAGTTAACAAGATTTTATTATAAACAGTTATTCTTTTCCAATTTGGCAGAAAGATAAACGATGTAAGTTCTTCAAAGTTATATAGTTAAGATTTAGTGAACATTTCAAGATCAAATGTTTCACTAATTTTGCAAATACATTTAGATTGATTGCAGAAAATTATGGAAGTCTATTTATTAGTTAAGCTGTAGTTAAAGTAAAGGAATTCTGATCAATTTGCTAAGAATTGCCTCCAGCTGTGCTGGTTTCCGTCATGTAGTTAAACAGAAGCTCAGCATAGTTTGATCTATTTGTCCTCATTTTCATGGTCACTGAAGTAAAGAATGATGGACTCAGCAGCAGTCATGTGTTCCTTGAGTATTCAGGTGCTAATCCAGAGAGTCAATGAAAAACTTCAAAGTCATTGAGGAAATACACATTTTTATATGTATATATTTCTGAAATTAATATAAATTACTATGTGCATCAATGATACATTTTAGTATCTATGAAGAAGCCATGTAATAAATTCTTAATTTCAAGATAGAATTGATAGAGTAAACTCTGATCTGGAATAGACAAAGACCTCATCATCATAGCACATAGCTAAGCAGTGAGAGAACCAGTTCAAATTCTTCCTTTCCTGAATCGGAAGTCAGACTTGGACTTGACCTTCCCAAAACCTACACAGGTGCCTTGACCTCTGAGTCTCTATGGCATAATTCTTTATTCAAACCTCAGTAACTGCTCTAGGCGAGACTGAAAATGTGAACTCTGATTAGACATTCCTCCAACATGTTCACTTGAGCACGTGGTTCAACTATAAACTGTTGTAACAAAGTGATAACTTCAATGCATCTCTGCCAGATCCTATTGCAAGTACTGTAGCCGCTAATATCCTGCCTCTCATCTTTCCAACAACTACAACTCCCCTTAATCAAAATAACAAGATGGAAGGTCACATTTTTGCTCCTTACAGGAATAAAAAATACCCATTTCTGTGTCAAATGGATCCATTCTTAAAATTATTTCCATATGTATATCTATACTGCAGGTGCAGAATCATGCACACTCAGGATACAGGATATTTTTATGTCTTAGTGCTGTCCATGATGTATTCCCGCACCTTCCCTCTGTGTGGCACGTGTGTAATATGCCCAAGTGCCAGAAGCTGAGCTGGCACTTCAGCTGTTGCCCCTCAAGAGTATCATTTCAAACTAGTATTATTCTTGAGGTTTTTCGCTAGATCTCATTTTGGTTGAAATGTAAGGAAAAAAATTCTGAATTGGTCTTACTCTTTCAAAAGATACCATTGCTCCTTGGGGTGCTGAATCTGGCCTGGTGACCACAGACATTGACTGTAGTATATGTTTCAGCATCACCTCTACTTCCTTCAAACAGGAAGAGTCCTGTTCTTCTCACTGTTTCATATCCCTGTTCATTTCTTGACAAGTGTCAGAAGAAGAATCTCCTTCCATACTTTGTTCAAATCTTCACTGTCCCAGCTGAGGATCAAGAACTTTTGCATGAATTTGTGAAATATATGGCTACTGCACTGGATGTCCTTTCACCTCTTGTGGTAGATTCTCAGGCCTGACTCTGACATGCTTTCATAGTGCTCAGATCAGCAGCTCCATGTGGGTTTTAACTTGGCGTACCTCATGGTCATCAGTGATGATCAGTGTTTAACCTAATGACAGCATTTTTTCTTTTCTTAGATCATGATGAAAAACATCATGATTAAGAGCAGGAAGGAGTACATCTGCTTTACCAGACTACATCTTAGACTCGCGTATAGCGTTCAGCTCTTGCGCTAATAGACATTCTTCCCTGGAGGTTTGGGGTTATTTCTGGAACCATAAGAACAGACGAGTATCTATCAGTAGTGAAACTACTGTAGTGAAACTAAATCTTCTTATCATCCATGTGTAGACCTGGGTATTCTGTATTTTCCTTCCCACTACAATGCATGTGCTTTTGGTAGAGATGCAGAAAATACTGTACTTGGAGAACGTGTGCAATATATTTTAGATAAGGAATAGAAAATCAAAGTAATGACAAGAACAAAATGGATGGAACAACTGACATTTTTTAAATATGTGAATCATAAAGTTTGGGGAAAATCTGAATATGGGTAATTAATTTTATTCCTTTCTCCTGTAGTCTTTCTGCAAGTGTAGCTATATGTGTTGTTGGCCACTTTTCATAATAGCTTTAGACAGGTTAATGTTTTAATAAACAATCAATGGTCATAAATTCCAACTGCTCAATATATTTCCTGTGATGTGTTTTAAACTAAGGTCTGCTATTTCTGATCTTTATCCCTGACATTGTTGCTAGACATATCTTTAGTATGCTTTCAGTTGTTGTTAATAAGGTTTTATTCTGTGATAAATTACTAGATAAATGTACTACAAGAGGACCATTCTTTTCTTCCTTCCTTAATTTTTGTGAAACACTGCTGGTTAACTTTATGGAGGAAACATTGAAAGAGCTTAAACTTTCAAGGATTAAAGACCAATTAAAGAGCTAAGATCAGCTGTACTGAAAAGGTGTGTGCATGGCAGTTTTGGGTAAATGCCCTTTCTGGGATGAATTTTTATTTTTATGATTAAGATAAAATTACCTATTTTCTGAATCACTCTTCCTTGTATAGCTGGCTAAACTTAGCTAAAACCAGAAGAGTAAGCATCTTAAAACCAAATCAAATTCTGGGCAATACTCCCACAGGTTCTTGAGCTAATTCTAGGAGCTTTTCTTTTTAAATGAGTCCATCCTTAGTATTTTATCAGAATCATCTAGTAGGTAGCCAGAAATATTGCCAAAGAAGGAATCGCTCCACCCAGATTAGAGGGGTATAACTGAAACAGAGGTGGTAGAGCTGTGCAGCGTACATGAAACTTCTCATGATGTAGACTGCATGCTGCTTTTATCATTGTTGCAGGAGCTTATGTGCAGTAAATCCTCTCCTGACTAGTTTAGAAAAGATTCTAAAGCGACCTACTGACTTCTGCTGTTTCTTTGATTTGAATGCAAACTCAGTCTTCCTAAGGTCCCTGACAGCAGAGTTTATCTTTCAAAACAGTAGCTAGAATTCTGAACCTAGTTGTGCTTACATAATTCAAGCTTGGGGGAGATTTGAAAAGGTGCTTCTAACAGCCAATCTAATACATTCTTCTGCTCCAAGATACTGGCCCTGAGTTTATACTTCATAGATAAAATAGTAATTAAAGTAGGAAACAGAGATAAGACAATCTAGATGAAACCTAATGTCCAGTAATGTAAACTCATCCTTTGGAACTCTTTTTAATTCCTATATTAAATCTGAGATCTTTCTGAAATCAAAATTACTTTAAGATATTATTGATACATATCTTTGGAAAACCTAACAATTTAAATATTGAGTGCTGTTTCACAGTCTTTTGTTATACCATCCTCTGGTCTGATCTGCCAGCAAATAAAGTCTTTCCATTCATGAAAAATCTAATACTGTGTTTGTCTTTCTCCCCTGCAAGTGGCCTTCATTTTTCACCTGATGAATCCTATTGTCTTAATCTAAAATTAAACAAAGAGCTACTAGAGTAAAAAAATGTGATTTTTTTTTAAAATTGTATTTTACATGTAGAATTAAATTTTCTGACCTTCAAGCCAAAACTATTGCTAAATTAGTCTCTTTGGATCGAGGACAAAGTAAGCAATTACTGCACACTAAGTGGTAGGTTGCACTTGCTCATGCAGTTACTTGGAAATATTTTTCTTGTATTTGAACAATTCTTTCAGGCATTGCATATGTAAACTAAAGTACAGTGTTACAACACCTGATGATTTTAATCTGGACTTTAAATACAACGTTATTGATGTGTATTGTATTCTGTTGCATTTTGAGGTTTTTTAAAGAAATGGCAGAGCAGGGACAAGTGGAACAGCGTTGTGGAAACAGGCAAGAGAGAGATGAACCCATTTCAATCTTTCACTGTATTGGTAAAGGAGATGTACCACATAGTAATATGAAATGTTTTGGGTGTGGACTTCAACAGGTTTTGTGGGCCATGGGTAAGATCTTTCTCCTCCTCTCTCTCTCCCCTTCTCATTCACTCTCCCTCTCCTTTCCACTAGGCTCCTGAATTTGCAAAGGCTAGAATTTGGCCCAGGGTGGGTCAGTCCATGGTGGAGGCCACAGCACAGTGGGGTGCTGCGTGTGCAGAGTCCCTGTTCTTTTCCTGGGCACAGATCTTCTTCCACAGCACAGCCCCTTCTTCCTTACCATCCTGGGACTCCTGCCTCTTCTTTTGTTGCGTGGATTCTCCCTTTATTTTAGCACAACCTCATTGCAGGTTCCTTTTGCGGGACCTGTAGACCTTCCGGAGTTTATACAAGGCAGGACTGCTCCACCCTGACATTTTTCAGGAGGGAGGGGAGGCACCGGGAGTGTGGAGCAGCGAGACTATGCATGTAAAGCCAGCTCAGCTCTGAACAGGGGAACAGTGGGGAAGGAGGGGGCAGGATGGTCAGAAGCAAAACACAAAGGGGCTAAGCCATCTGCAAAGTGGACCTACAAAATTGAGAAAAAAAAATTTTCTCCTGGTGGCATCTGGGTGCTTCTGACAATAGTTTTTAATCAAATGAGCATTCTTGTTTTCAGTTTTTAGTGAACTGAATTTCAGTAATTTTGTTTCATGGGTGCTCTTCTGGGATTAAGCAAAATACACATTGGTGTCTAATTCTGTTGCATTTTTCATCAAACATTTTGTTATTTTATCTCTCTTTTCCATAATCTTCTAGGTTGCGGACAAGTCCGGTGGTTCTATGTCAAACCTATATTTTTATTGTAACTGCCTGTTCACGTACATGTTTGTGGGTGCTCAAGCCACTGAGGTGCTGAGTCTGCCATCTTTGAACCTCCTGCTATGCCTTGCCCCTACCCCTAGACATTCTGCCCCTCTCCTTGTCATCCTGCAGAGTCTGGATTACATCACATATCCAAAGAGCACAACCTACCCCAGGCATTGCAGTCTTGTGGAGAAAGACAGCAGACCAAAGTGGACTACCTGTCCAGATTTCACCATTACTGCTCCCATGGTGACCTCCACAAAATACTGGGGTACCTGCAGCAGTGCTGTGCCCTGAGGATATGACTGTGGGAGTCTGGGGACACTTGGTAATAGTTTGCTGGCAAGTTTAAGTGACCTGCTGTCTATATGAAAAGTTGGTTGTATTTTCATGTGAAATATCTCTGTTATTGATCAAAACCCAAACAGCCACCTAAGAAAAGAAGACCATGGACAAATGTGTGCCCCTTCTTTAAGGGCACTTGCTAGGGCCTTGGCAGTGTATCAAAGGTAGACAGCTCCATCTATAGTCAGGGGAAAGAGAGGAACAATTATGCAGGACAAGTAATTCCATCCGTCCTTGATACCCATCTTCAGATGGGATGAATCGGACTTTGGAGATGCACATCTCTGCACTGATTTCACAGGGAGCCTACATGACTGACTTAAACTCAACACTTGAATCAAAGATGACTGAAGGTAAATAAGATGAGTAATAACGCAATTACTTAAAATGTATGCAAGGGTTCTGCTTTAGCCCATATCTAATTCCAACAGGCTGTAGGTAATTACAAGAGTTTTGGCCAGATTCTGACCCAGTCTAAAGGCAGAGGCCTTCAGTGCCACTGAGTTGTCTGTTTGTGCTAGACTTGCTAGGTACAACCTAGTTCCCACATTCACAGCGGCAGAGGTGCCCTCTGCCTGAACGTTTGTGGTGCATATCTGCATGGCTTTTGCTGTGTCATCCAACCAGAATTGTATGCTGTGTGAAATAGCATTAACTGAGGACTACAGCTCTCTTATATTCTTGATAAAACCATATCTGCATCTATACTATAAACTAGTTAGTTGATACTTTCTATAAGCTTACCCTTAACCAGTGGTTAGAAGTTGTGCCAATACCAAAGCAGTGAACAACTTCACTGGCTTTTTAGCTGTGGTGAGCGCCATGAAAAACCTCATTTGATTTGTGCCATGTGTGTGACAGAGCTGCTTTGTTGCTCTGGTATCACCAACGGGAAGGAGCTGATTAAGCACCTTTCTAGCAGATGCAATGACAAGGCTTTGTGAGCTGGGTGGTTCAGGAACATACTCATCCCTCCCTTGACTGGGTAACTGAGATCATGGACTTCTGGAAAGACCCTGTTTCTGTTGTGATTGCCACCCTCTCCTCTTAGTAAACTGAAGAGAACCCAGGAATTTAATTTCTTCCTTGCCAGTTAGATTGAGCATCCATGTTTTTTTCACCCAAGGGATGCATAACACATGATTTACAGAACTGCTGACTGCTGTAGTTGCAATTAAAACAATACTGCCTTCATAGCTTGAACGCTGAGTGCAAACAGGCTGATAGTTTAATCAATCCATTTTAAAACATATTAACTAAACCAGCAGTTTACTGTTCTTGTCAAACTCTAAACAACTGTAAATCTTGTTTTCAAAAATCAACCAGAAAAAATGTAACACATTAAAAATGAATTAGACATGGCGCACCACCCATAAGCTGTATAATAAACAGATCACAGCCCTATAGTAATAGTTGTGATTTCTGGCATGTCACTGGAGAAGAACTCGTGGGTTTTCAGAATGACCTGTGTCATAAATCATTGCATTCCCATTTACACTGAGCACATGTATCTAATTTTTCAAGAGTGGCTTCTGAAATCCTAATGAATGGCTTCGGAACTGATTACTGGAATGTATGAAAAGTGGTGTCACAAATGCGTAATTGAGGAAAGGAAAAAGGGACTAAAAATACAGTCCAGTGAAATCTGAACACAAAATTGTAATATATACTAAGTAAGAAATGAATAGCCACCCAGGAGATAAGCCTAAAACATGACGAATGTGAAATCTGTCACACTTTTCTTTAAGACAACTAAATTAGATTAATATAAATTTTCAGTAGAGTTAAAACAATGTAAATGCACAAGCCAAGCATAAATCATACATGTATTTTTTTTACTATGCAGGCATCAGTATCTTGCTGTCCAGTTTAATGTGTTCTTTGTGTGTTAACGTGTGTATTTTCATAAAATGGCATGCTTCATGTTAGAAAAAATACAGCCATCCCAAACCAGGAAATGTATTCAAACTTATTAATGAAACACCAGAGAAATGCTGAGGTATTTTTATGTATATCTTATCCACTTCATTTATGTACATGATCTTTTGTGAGCACATTTGAGCCCCTACCTTCACACTCAAATTTGAACAAAAAGCTACTTACTCACTAAGCCCACGTTAACGCACCCTGTCTCTCCATACCTCTCTGTAGACACTATAGACGTACTATCCAACAGTCTCATCTTTCAAGTGACAGGTAGAAGTATAGTTGGTGAATCCAATTTTTATTTCATTTGTGTAAAAGACTGCAAATTATGCTACATGCTGAAAGATAACGTAGATGATTTTTATGTTTTGCCCACTTTTAAAGATTTATCTGTGTCAGCAGCTGGAGCACATGGACTGAAGTTGAATGTGTTACATGATTGTAGCATGTAGATTCTGATTTGGTGTTGAAAGAAACTCCTTGGCAGATAAGTAATGAAATGAAACAGCAAACATGCCATCACCTAATAAAAACATCAGTTCATAAGAACCATTAATTACCTTTTCCCAAGACATCCTTTTTTAATTGATATATTTGAATTTGTCATAAGAAAACAAATTCATGTTATTCTAATAATATGTGCTGAGCAGTGGTTATAGAAAAAGGATTTTTTTAAGGAAACTATTACCCTTTGTCCAGTCTCTATTTGCGAGGTTCAAAATGACCAGCATTCGTTAAACTTTATTACTGAGGTTCATGAAACTTTCTTTGGATTAGAAAACCATAACCTTCTGTCCCGATTTAGAAGGGTGTTGCAGCTTTTCATTAACCTGGAAACCTCCTATTTACATGGTTCACAGCCTGGTCTCAGCTCACTTGGAGGTAACAAAGGGTGTCGGGACAAGAGTGCAGCAGGGGGCTCATCCTTTAGGGCTGCCATCTGAATTTGATCAGGTCAACTGTTTTAACTCCTGCCTCATTAGGCAAAATAAAATGGAGATTATGGTGTGTGGAAGGATCACATTACAGACAGCAAGCTCTGCCTCCTGACACTCTCTGTTGATTTTGCATTTTGACAAGACCTTGCTCTCTGTGTTTTCTATTCTGTATTACAGCAGGCTTTAAATTATTTTGAAGACAAGATCATTTGTATGCCTTGGCATTTCAGAGCTTAGCCAAAGAGGAGTGAAGTAATAAGTGAAGACACATTAGTCTCAGAGGCAGTTTACCTACTGGAGAGATGTCACTGTGTAGCATGGGCTTAATGCTGATAGACACATTAATTCAGTTTGTCAAGCAATGCCTAGCTCTTCTCTTTTCAAAGTTTAGGTTAGCTGTAAATTTGAAAAAATCTGACACAAAAAAGTTCAGTAGGTAAATTATTATTACCACCTGGCACAGAGGATTAAATAATTCATTTTGATTACTTACAATTAACACGTTAAGTCTATTCAGTTTCTCTTTAGTTACTGATTTTAAAGTTTATATAAAATTGTAAAGACTGTTTAGAGTTAAATGTGTTTGTTGCATTGTAGTGCCTGTTAGAGTGGAGATGAGTATCATCAAATACTCATAATGAGAACCTTTCTCACCTGGTTGTCCGCTAAAAAGCGTTTTCCAACTGACCTCATCTGCATGTGCCATATATTAATAGAAAGTTCTCAGTCTATAAAAGGCAAAAAATGGTTCAGGATATCAGTTTGGCCAGCTGACAACTACTTGGCAGATCTCTTATGAGGAAGATAGTTCTTATCCATCACACCTAATTATGATTTTCTTTAGGAAAAACAGGGATAATAAAAGCAGGTGACGGTTAGCAGTTAGGTATACCTCTTCTTTCTCTTATTCTATTTGTTGGTAGGATTTTCTTTAAATTCTTCCCCTATAAGCTTTGAGTAACAATTCATAGTCAATGACCAGGAAGTAGAAATACCAAAATTAAAAATAAATGTACATTATTTTTGTAATGATTCCTTTATAAATCAACAGTTAGCTAAAAGTACAGACACTAAAATGCTGTCAAAACAAGAAGCTCCCCTCAGGGAAGGGGGAAGAGAGGCAACGAGTAATATGCGACAGATGTGAACGTAAATTGTTTAATGCAAAGTAGAATGTGCACTATTCTATGGTTAGAAGCGTAACATAAAATTAATTGAAGCTGACTTAAGATTTTTTTATTCAAGTAATGACCAACTGAGAAATATACACTATTGTTACATCCTAAGTGAACTTACGTCTGAATGTAAAGCCATTAGCTTTCAGGAAACTGTAAGTTGCACAATTCATAATAATGTGTCTCTTCAGCATTTAACTTCTGCATATTATACACCAACTTCAACATCCGTATTCCTGATGTAGCCTGATTCATTTGCAGGATATCACATATCCTGTGGATTTAAGGAGGAAAGGGTCTCAAAAAATAAACTTCTTTTTGCACATTTTAATTTCTGTATATCTGACTTAAGAATTGTATCTTGTGGGAATGTTTAAAGTTGAAAGTTTTCTCTAAGAAGTTTCACAGGATGAACTTGCCGCTTCCAAAAACAAACCACAGAGAGGCAGAGAACATGATTTTCATGAAACAATTACACTCACTGAAAATGTTGAAAAGGTTTTTGTTAAAGAATGTATCATAAAGCATGTGCACAAATCATTGCAGATCCTTGTGGCCCAGATAATTTCATTTACGTCTGTTTCCAGCCTCCCATTTCTCCTTACTCTTCACTCTCCAGCTCCAAAAATCTCTTTTTTTCTGTCCACCTTACACTGGTGGCTGCTCTTTTCCACCAAATCTGTTCCTTCTGTGTCTCTTCTTTGTCCTTTTTAACAACCTGCCCCAGGTTCCTCCTCTCTGATTCATTTCCACTTCACTTGACAGCAGTTCTTTACTTGCTCTGTTTCCTTTTGACCCCTTTAGATGAAGGCATCACTTTCTGCTGTAAGCTTAATACATGCTGAGATGGGGAGCCACATATCATGTGATGATATGCCTCTTAGATACTATGCTGAATATAGTGTCTATGAGATCCTGTGGTATAAAATAGAACAGGCTGCATGAGGAAAATGAAAGTAATTACTTAAAGCAAAGCTGTGTTCATTTTGGTGTGAATTGTATGCATGCACCCAAGAGCAGCTTTGAATTTGTCATGAAAATCAAAGCAATCTGGATTAATAGCAGAAATTCAGGTGTAAGGTATTTGGTATGCATAGCCTCATAAATATTTGCATCAGCAAAACAGAAAGTCTGGCAACAAGTAGTGATCTTCTTAAGCTGGCTTTGCCATCAGAGGAACCATTCACCGAATTACATCCCAAGGGGAAAATGTAAGATGTTGGTGACACTTGACTGTCTTCCCAGTACTAAGGCCGCTGAATCCTAATAGTCTAGTCTGCAGCACCTCCAGTCCTGGAAAAGTATGGAGGGCTCTGGCCACAGGACTCATTACACTGTCCAGCTATTTCTTTAGTATAAGGGAATGCTCAGTTGTCATTTTAATAGGTTTTGTCCTTCATTAAAAATAATTTTGGCCAAAGGTCTGGTCCCACTGTTGGATGCAGAGCTGGCTCAGCTGTATGGGTAGGTTAAGAGAGCAGTTGCCTAGCCTTACATGATGCCAAGGAGTCAGAAAGGCAAATTCTCAAACACAAGATGTTTATTACTCTACATTATGTGCCTCCTAATACAGTTGTATTATTTCCTGTCTAGTTAGAAAGTTAAGAGGGAAGTGCAGCAAATACTACTCTTGCCTACTGTAGGCAGTAAAGAAAATTATACTGATGTATTGCAAGAGCACAATGGCGAAATTCCTCTGTCTCAGTTTTGGTCATATGAGAACAATACCAGCTACGCAGGAGGTCCAAGTCATCTGGCATAGCTCAGCGTGACTCATGGTGGCTGGAAGAGCAGCAGTCTGTAACTACAGCAAGGGAGAGCAGAGCTGACTGGCTTGCAGAAATAGGAGCAAAGAGACAAAACTGGCCACTTTTCCAGCATCATAAGCTCACACTTTTGGGGTCCAGGGAGAACCTGTCAGGTTGTGTTCCCTCAGAGTGTTTAAGGGAGCATTAGCAAGGGGACATGCCCAGGCAGTTTGACAAGAGGAATAAAAGAAAAAACTGTCCATGCCTTTTACAATGCAGCACAAAGAATAAATCTCCGAGTATTTTAGCATGGATGATTAGTGTGTGGTGATTGGAAGTGATGTGGTGTCGCACCCTGGAGATGGTTTGTCTCAAAGAAGGCTTTGGCTTCAAAGGAGGTAGGAAGGCAATAGGGTACAAAAAATTGCTTTCTGTGGTTGTGCTCAGTTGCTCTGAAAGATGCAGAAGGGTGAGCTATGTTACTAGAACCATACCATTTTTAGGAGTCTCTCTTCCTCCAGGAGATATTAGCAGTAATACTACCATCTCTAAAACTCAGGGAATGCTGTCCTAAGCTGATTTGCGTCAGCAAAAGAAGGTTCAGAACTTGGACTTCTTTCTTGCCTTTCTGTTTATATGGTAGTGTGTAAATGAAAGATTCAGCTCGTGATGTCAGATTTCTACTTTAACGTTGTAATATTACGCAATTTCACTACTAGTGCATGCCAGCAGAGCTTGGCACGGATTGTCTAGAAACTGAGCTGGTTTTTACAGGTAGAAGTGTGAAGCTTTTCAAGAAAAGGAAGGAGAAATGGGTCAAATACAGAAATATATATTTGCATCATAAATATTTTAACTGGCCTTAGGCATAAAATCATTATTGGAACTTCTAGCCTAAAACACATACGATAAATTATGTGTTTGAGCTCTTTAGTAAATCCATTGTTTACAGTGAAGCCAAGTGATTAACATCTTTGCTTGGGTTGATTTAGACTATTTGTGGTAGATTAATTCTCCCTAAAATTTTCTCTGTTTCTGTGTTTCATTTAATTCCTTTGTGCACATTTCTCTATAAGCCATTTTAGACTCTATCAGCTGATATTCTTAAGACACATTTTACGTACAAATGTTTCTCTGGGTCTTGGAGAGATCTGACATAAAATGTCTTATGTTCTCACTTCAGGAGGTCTGGATCCTTCAACCAAATTTAATAGCTATTTATTCCTTGAGAAGTTCTTATCTGATGTACTATTGGTTCGGGGTCATTCACAGCCTCACATTATATTGAAACATGGACAGAGAGTGTAATTTGTTAATGTCATGAAGGATGAAGTTGGTTAGAAAGGGAAGTGTACACGATTTATAATAACACAAGTGTTTCCTTGCTAATCCCTTGGCAGGTTCATTATCTGTAGAGCCGCAGGCAATAGTTGGCCTATCGTGAGAGTGAAATTTAACCCACAGCATGAAATTAATCCTCAAAGACTTTTGTCTACTCTTTCTAGAAATAATAAATTCAAAGTGATTTTAGAATTCTCCTCTCTAACTTTATGCAGAGGTGTTAAATTGGTATCTAAACTCTATGGCATGTGTCAGTCTATTGATTTATGTTTAGTTAACTAACATGCAAGTATATACCAACCATAATAAGGAATTTGAAGACGTGAATTAGTGGTGTGTTCATTGTTTCTTCCTGAAAACCTTTTTTCTTTGATAATACAAAAAAAATCTATTCCTTGTAATGACAGGGAAGACAAGGAATGTGTATATGTATGCATGCATGTATAAAATCATTCAACTGGTCATACCTGGATTTCCTAGAGCTTCTGGGTTTATATGTGAAATAACTTGGTGGGATTTTTCACACCATGACTTCTTTTGTAAAACTTCTTAGAAGTCTAGTGAAGGCTTGTTGCTGGTAAACAAATGGATTTTGGGTAGAGCTTTGGAAAGTACTTCTTGAATCAGCTGTGTAAGTACTGGGTAAATCAGCTGGTTGTTTTTCAGAAAAAGATTTCTTTCTCTTAGGTATGCGAAGTTCTCTCTACTAAGGAGAGAACAGGTGAAAGTGATTTATTACTGATTGATTCAGACTCTCCTCTGTTTTTTTTAGAATGTGATTCCTCTCTCATAGCACAACCTAGTCTATAAGAGTAGATGAGCAGTTCCAAATACTATAATATCTATCTAGATACAGGGTAAGGATTTTTCCCACTTTTAGCCAGTTTTTACCTGGTATATATCCATTGGCTAGCCACTTTGTGTATTTTGGTGCTCATCTTCCAGGGAATTTTTCCACTTCTGAAGGCAGCAGGTCATATTTAATAGATGTTTGCAATTGGCTGTATCATCTATGTTGAAGAGCTTCTTCAGGATAGTAATTGAAACTCCACACAGTCATATCCCTTGGGACGGAAACCAAATGACAAGAAATGAAGCAGGTCAAGTGCTTTTTCATGCACAGTCTTGACCCTGGGCAGGAAGTTTGCAGGCTACTTAGAGGCCATTACATGAGCAGATCTGGAAGTACATTACTCTTCTGATCATCCCTCTTATTCTTCAGACATAATTTATAACAGTGGTGTAGACATTGAACCATTCTCGCTTCACGTATTCTTTAAAAGAAAATTAGTTTCTCAAGTCATACTGTATTTCCTCTGTGTATTTTAGGAAAGTTATTTTTGTGCACACGTATACTTTAGTGGTAAGAAGGAAAACAGCAATTGCTGAAGTATGTTAGAACAATGAGCAGAGGAGTGTCTTTGATCCTAAAAAAGACTTTAAGACACGTTAAAGATGCCACTTGATATTAGATATGAGATGTGGTGTAAGCCTAGGAAACTTCTGAAAACTACCTACCTTCTTGTAATATTTATTGCTCGGGATAAAGCCCTACAGCATTACCTCATATAAAATTAAAACATAGGTTTCTAATATATTTTTAAGCTGCTTTTATTGTTAATGGAAGCTGATGGATTTAAGCATTATAATTTGGTACAGTATGCTGCAGTAAATGAATACCATATAGTAATTGAGATGTCATTTATGTCTACATTATCACTGTCCCTTCAATGCAGTAGTAGAGAGAGAAGGGAAATTTGCAGAATTACAGTGTTTGGTTATAGGTGTTAGAGACGACAAGGAAGGAGCAAAGGCAACGATACATTGCTCATATTTTGACCAATGACTGCCTCAAGGTTTTTCATCTGCTCAATATATGCAGTGTTTGTTCAGGACCACACTCCCCTCTCCCACCTAATTTCATAGTTTTGCTCACTCCCTATATGTCCATCAGTCATTCCCCTGTGATTGACTTTCCCTATTTGCCCTTTTCCCAGACCACAGGCTCATAGTGAAAACTTCTTGCAACAAAAGCAGCAGTGTTTGTCGATTGTCAGACTGCGGTTTCTGCTGCCAGTTCCAATGACAAGTTGGCATCTTGTGACCTCTAATAAATGACCTCTAATAAATTGGCAGGTGATAAGTCTCTTAGCTGGTAGGCAGGATGGCTGTTTGCATTTTCAAGAGAGTTTTGAAACAGAAAAAGGTTGAAAACTCTCCCCTGCATGTAATGGAACTGGAGATTCCTTTCTTCAGACCTTTAAGGTCAGCTTTAGTCTTGGAAGGGGTTCAGGCCACAAGTCAGACAAGCTGTAGATTTTTAACAAGGATAATACCAACGTACTCTGCAACATTTAGGTACAGTAAGTCCTTCTCATACCTTAATCTGGGCACCTTTCAGGCTCCATAGCAGGGAAAGTGGGATCCTGGGGTTCCTTGGATTCCTATTTATGTGCACAGACTATATTGCACAAAGATTAGAGCCACAATGGAGCAGCTAAACATACTGCCAGTGTTATGTCACATAGCAAACCAGTAGCACACACTATAGGGCTAGCTCTTTGGAAGGAGAATAATAGCATAACTTAGGAAGAAGATAAGTTATGCTATTCTTCTTCCAAAGAGCTAGCCCTATAATAGTTGCTTCTCCCATTAGCTAGCATATGTGCTAAGAAAAAGAGGGAGGGAGGTGGCACGCCTACATGTTGTACACTTAGGGTTTTATTTATTGCACTCTTACTCAGTTTGGCATTAGACAACAAATAGCGATTTATGGACCAACAAAGGCATAATCCTACTCGTTATATATAATAATATATATAGTAATTACCTATTAATTCTGTATAAGCGTGCAAAAGCACTTTTTCCAACAGTAATTTTTCAACAAGCCCATTTTATTTATCAGTAGGCATTCGATAATTCAGTTAGTTTTATCTCTGAGTCCAGGTAGCACTACGAAGACTTGACTAAGTGGGTGTTTGGAAGGGGTACTGAATGAGGTAAGGAAACAAAGCAGTAGTCCCTGAGAAACACTGCATGGCAACATCAGAGCTGCCTTTTCTTGTGCCTGTTTTTCAGTCCTCGGGCTCAATAACTGAGTCAGATCGGCCATGTTAGCGTAGTCTGCCTGCCTGCCTGCCTGGAGAAGAATGTGAGAAAAATGCCTTTAAAAGACTTCTGTGACTGTACAAAATGAAGGAAGTTTTTCTAGCTTCCAATTGGTGGTGGTTAGTGAAACAGTTTGTTTCCGTAACAGAACCTGAAGATACTTCCTTGATTCAAAGACTTTCATGAAATCAAAAGGAATCATTTATCATTTCTTTTTGAAAAAACAATCTTTAAAAGGCACAAGGCTGCAAACAAGCAGTAAAATCTGCTGAGAAGTATATCCTCCAGACTACTGTACTGCCTGCTACCTACAAATGCTTTGCTGAAATTCTGCTTCAAGAGTTGCCTTGCTTTGTACCTTTAAAATTGTCAGCACTTGGAAAAGTCTTGTTAAATCTGAAAGAAGTCCTGTTTTTCTTTAGACTTAAAAATGTTTCAGATACTGATTAAGAAGGGAACTCTCCCTTTATTCCTGAAGTCGGTAAGAAATATTATGGAAAATTGCGTTAACTCTTGCAAATCCCTCTACAACTATAAAAGTACAAATGAGATCGTCCCTGCTGTTTCAGTCAGGCCTATGAACCTCAGAGCAATAGGATATTTATAAGAAAATTCCAGACATAGCAGTGGTGCCGTGATCCATATGACCCAAAGTTTCCAGTCTTTGTCTATCCTCCTGTCTTTAAGGAAAAACAGAGGGGCATAAAATGAAAACTTGGAAGATCACAAATCATTGTTATGACTCATTATAATGAATGATTTGTGCATTACTTTATGGAGTAGTTAGGTTGAGTTTGGGGGAAGAAAGAAACCTTCCTTTTTAATTTTCACTTTATGCCAATTTTCAAGCAACTGTCTTTCCTAAAATAACAACGGTCTTTTTTCCACATAATCCTGGGTAACTGGTGAGTTTTTTCAGCTGGGAGAGTGTGTTGTGATGTAAAGGTGCAGCCTTGCACGGCTGTTGTCAAGAGCCTGTTAGTGTTTCCGTTACAGCATTAAGTCTTATTTTCTGGTGTTTAAAACTGGGCCATAAAATACTTGAAGTTGAACTTTGGTAGTTTTGAAAATGTATTTACAAATAAGAAAAATAATCTCATTGGGTGGGGCTTTTTAGTTCTGCGAAAAAATAGTATCCTGACAGCTTTGTAGCAACTGTGATTCACAGTTTTGTGTACTCAAAATTAGTCTTCTGACCACAGTGTACAACCTGAATTCTAGATTCTCGTGAGTTTTGTTCAGCATTATTTTTGTTGTTAACTATTAATAGTATAAGAGTTATTAGAAAAATAAAAATAAATCTACTGAAGTCTGAAAATAGCTGCTGTTTTTCCACTACATTGACTTTGTGAGAACTCATCTTCTTTATTTTTGTAATATCGTCATACAGTGAATTAATAGGGTATATTCCCAGGTGTCAAAGATTTCACTTCACTTCCTAGGATAAATTTTAATGTTATACAAAAATTTGCTGAAAGTGTGGTTATGTATCTGTGGACTCTGAAGGACACTGGCAAGCTACCATTTCAACACACAGCAAACTTCCCTTAAAGTTACGGGATTACATTTTTGTTTTGCTTTTTACAGAGGGAAGTGTACTATTTAGGATAAATTGGATTACAGAAAGCAAGAGTGTTTCAATATTTTACTAGTTTTACTTTAAGTTACCGCAGCAGAGAAAGTCATAGCGCTTCAGAGGAAATTTCATCCTTAACTTGCCTTGTTATGCCCTACTGTACGTTAAGAATTGCTGAGGTCGCTCAGCACTGGCTGATAATGAATTCCATATAAGCTGTAATATTGGGGCACAGCTGGGTGGGTAAGAGTTGAGTTTCAGTCTTTAACTCAGAATTTCCTCATTTTACTAGTTTCATTTCAAAAGGTAATGCTGCCTTAAGGGTGTACGTTTTCTGTCACTTAGCCATACAATTTAATAGAAAAAAGTCATTTTTACATGGAAGCAGCATATACATAGTAGGTAATGTCCATGTTATGTATATTAGCTATTAGTCATTTAAAATGGTTTGTCTCTTAATATGAAAGGGCATGTGAGTTAAGGTTTTCACATGCAGGGTAGTTAGCTGTACTTTTCAGTAGAGTAAGTCTGGTTGTATCCCTTCCAGTATTTTAAAAATCTCAGCCACATTAATGAAGTTGTTTCCCTTTTAAAAATTTTCCAGCACAAGCATAGGAGATTGGGTGAACACTCAAAACTAACACTTCTTTCAGCAACTCACAATTTGATTTTGGCCATTTTCCACTGAAAATGGATTTGGATTTCTGTATTTGATCATTTCTTTCCTTTGGGAGAAAAGATATTTTTGGTTATCTTTCCTACTTTGACCGTAGGGAGCAAGTGTAATGTATATTTCGTTGCAGTTTGCAAATTTTTGGTGCTAAATCATTTTAATACCCCCCACAAAAAAATCTGAGTACACTAAGCTATGTTGGGATTGATCTCATCAAAGAATTTAAAATGCTAATGAATACTGGAAAGTATTGAACAACCCTCCAAAAAATCCTCCCCCAAAATCTTCTTGCCAGAAAGCCGCAATGATTTTCCTGCCTTCTCAGAAGGAAAAGTGCTGTGTGGTTACCATAGGGGACATTGAAATCGAAGCCTTGTTGAGAAAACTATGTAGAAGTACTTGGCCCTTTCTGTAGGAATTGCTGAAGAAAAAAGTGACTTTCTTCCTGTGGAATATAGATCTTAATTAAATTTTCCTAAACTGGAAGAGTTTTAAAACAATGCTTACTGTTTGTGTTTCAGGTATTGTCCAGTAATGACCAATAGTAATTACTCATTTGAAGCCTTGCTGTGGCTTATCAGATACATGTTTTATTATACAAAGCTGCATTGAGATTTGCCTTTGCATCTTTTTGAAGTAATGGAGAATACCCTTACTTTTTAAAGGCAGCAAAATTATTCCTCTAATCTGGTATCAATTAACTGGTAGATGAAATTTTCATACTTGCATTTAAATTTTTCAAAGGCTCTAATTTGCAGACACTCAGTAATGGATTCATAGATCACAGTAGTGTCACAGGACACAAGAATGGCTCTACGGGGTCTGTCTAGTCCAGCAGAGAGAGGTGAAGAGAGGATATACATTTTTGTAATAGAAGTTAAACTGAGATAAGAAACTGGACAATTTTTAAGCAGGTACATGTTACACACTGAAATCAGCCAAACCACATTCTCATTTTTCCCTGAATCGAGACTAGATACTGGCCCCTTCATATAATATAATTTAATATCTGATTTCTTGTGAAATCTCTTCTAGTCATTAGTTTATATTCCTCATCACTTTGTCTGTTTTTTCTCTATAAGCTGTTCTGAAGGAAAACATACAAGACTTTATCCAAAACCAATGAAAACCAGACTTCATCTGTTGATGTATTAGGGCACAAGTGACGACCCGTATTTAAAATCATAAAAATAGCTCCATCATCTCTGACAATACAAAATTGTTCCTTATGGTGCCATTTTCAATGATTTGTCCAGTTTAGATAAGGGGCAAAAAAATCCATAGATTTGGGCGGGTTGTTTTTACGTAGGAAATAGAGATTACAAGAAGTTTCAGAAATAAACTATCACTGTAAAAAACAAAATGCTGTTTTTACCATTACTGGTTTCTGCAGATTCTTTCACCAGCATAACTAAGTGCTTTATACACAAGAAGATATAAACAATAAACACAAGCAGTGTTTAAATTCACCTATCACTTTTACAGTCAGCACTCCTAGTTGATCTTACCTTCCTAAGATCACACATACTGCATGATCTTTCACACAAAATACTGTGTGATCTTTCAAATACAGCGGTCCTTTTATGATCATCACTGTCATCTTAAGTTGTACCCAGGCAGCCGAAGCAAGGTTTCAAAGGCAGAATTGTACCTCCGAGCTATCCCCGGCACAGGCAGAGAGGTCAGCGGAGCCATTCCTGCTCTGGCTGGACTTGCAGATAGGCTTTTTACGTAGAAGAACATTACAGCAGCTTCTAAAGGATAAGAAAAATGTGTGCTGTTTGCAGGTCCATAGCTGAGAGGAAAGGCTAGTACTATGCGAGGAGCTCGCAGAAGCCCGCAGCTGCCAGTTGTATCTGGGACCCCAGAAACACAAGGGCGTAACAGGACTGGGAGGCTGGGGCTTGCAGATAGGAAACGCTTGGCTGTGCGTGTGCACATGGTGGGGAGGAGACCCGCTCAGAGCCTCATGCCATAGTTTCACCTTGCTAGTAAACATGCAAGCGTTCTCAGTATTATCATCCTTGAAATAAAAGGGAAGTTGCATAACATCATAGCTATTAGTATGCATGATGTTTCTCTGAGCGGTTTTTAGTGTGGAATGAAAAAATGGTAGTTTTCACTAAAGTTGTTGTTGTTTGAACTCCCCCTCCACACACACACTCACTGATGGAATTAGAATATTTAAAATATTTACAGTCTGAACTTAGTTTCTGCTGTATTTCTTTCTTGGGAAGGCATTAAATTATTTGTATGCAACTGCTGTGACTGGTTATTTTTGTTATTCGTTAGCAAAATTACCAGAGTAGATTTGCGTGAAACAGTTACATGGGTTAATTTGACCTGCTTCTGATCAAGTTTATTTTTGCTAAATATTCTCTTTTAAAACTACATGTAAAGGAAAATTTCTTTCTGACATTATAGCTACTGTATGTTTGTCCCATGAACATAATGGAAAAATTACTGCAGGATTAAAAAGTGGAATAGTTCTTCATTAGTAGCTGACAACATACCGCTTTCATTTCTAAAGCACTTTATTACACTCTTGGTATATATAGTACTGCTTTCTTTTTCCCACTGATAGTTTTAAGGGAACAATGTGCTGCTTAGCTTGACTATAAAAGCAAGAGATAGAGGAAAGTCATCCTTAAAAGGAATAGGAAGTATGGGAAAGATTAAGTTATTTTTCTGATTAGTGTACTTTTGTCTGGTCTAAGAATAAGACCACATTCAGAGAACTGACCAGTTCATTCGGAGAGTACCAGTGAAACACCTAAGCTGTTTTGTCTTTCTACCGTAACACCTAAGCTGTTTAGGACTTTGCTGTTTCTCTATGCAATGATGCAGTTTATTCAGGGAAGATATTTTCAAAAAATTGTAAGCTCAGAGTAAGCCATGCATGGGAATTTCTCATCATCAAGGCTGAAAGTGTTAGACCAGTTGTTTTATGAGGGTTTAGATAAATTGCTTTTAGCTAACCTAAAGGGAGGTAGCAACTGATGATGATCTACTGGATTCAAATTTTGATCAGAATAGCCAATCTGTTCCCTCTAAATTCTGCTGTAAATTGCTAAATCTGTTGTTGATCTAGCTCTAACTTTTACTGTGAATGTAGTCCTTATTCAGGTGTAGGTAAGTGTTTGCTTCTTTCTCATCCACTGGTAATGTTTCCTCCTTTTGCCCTACTTACATTTCATGGCAGTTTCTGAGATTTTTCTGTCAGATGCAAAGTACAAATTGCTGGATAACCAGTCAGACAGGGAGAGGACAGGACAGCAGATCAGGATTGCAATAACGCAGAGGTCAGGTGTGGAATGGACAAATTTATGAGTTGTAGTGTTTGATAAATACTTTGGTAAATGTGAGAATTCATCAGTTTGTGTTTGGAAATTCTTTATTTGACCATCATACCTGGTAGTTGATGTTCTAACTCACATAGAAGTCATCTCTGCAGAGAATTTTGAGTTTTCAGGGTATGTCTACAATTATTTCCATTATTACTATTCCTTTCTTCTTCAAAAAAACCCATGTTCCTCCAAAAGTCATAGAGGTAAATAAACTAACAAACATCATGAGTTCCAATAAAGTGGAATTCATTTAGATTAATTTTGAAATGATTTTTGGTAATACTTCTCTACCCATGATTCTGGTTTATTACTTGTGAAGTAAGAATGAACCGTATGAAAAGTTCTGTGATTAGATGGAGGCAAATCTATGTCTGCTATGGAGAATGATTGGAATAAGTTCTGTTGTTCGCCTGTTCTCTATGTTACTACTTTATTGTATTCTTATATGGTTTTTGCAGTTTAATCATCATCATAGCAATACTATAATACTTAAAATATGACTCCTGCACTAGCAAAATTTATATCTTTGGCTTAAAATAATTAGGTTTTTTGTTTTGAAATCTAATATTCAGTTCTTCAACAACTCATATGATTTACTGTTAAAATAAGTGACAGAATTATACTCTCAATTTAGTTATTATCCTGTAAGTAACATAAGCAACTCAAAGAACTTGAGCCAAAAAGTGAAATAAATTATATCAAGGTCCATTTTGCT
This sequence comes from Aquila chrysaetos chrysaetos, assembly GCF_900496995.4. Classification (NCBI taxonomy): domain Eukaryota; kingdom Metazoa; phylum Chordata; class Aves; order Accipitriformes; family Accipitridae; genus Aquila; species Aquila chrysaetos. The sequence goes on from NC_044005.1 coordinate 28,676,821, forward strand.
GTGCAAAGTTTTGCATGAAATCTAAGCATCAGTAGATAGCACTAACTAGTAGTAACACCTGAATAAATGTTTAAGTTAGCAAATCAAAATCTTTTTAAATTATAATGGAGTTATTTTTTATTTTAAGCATGTGAACTGTTAAATAATGTATATTTATATAAAGCTTCAGACTATACATTTTTTATCAACTTATGCTGGTAGAGGTAACTACAGCTAGGAGTGTCTGGAATCATGGGAATTACTCAAAGTGCAAAAAAGCTGTAAATGTTCTCTGCAGTTTTCCAAAGGCTGTACATTTATTTAATAGTTGTTTTAAATTTAACATTGCACAGATAATTTAATTTGATTTGTTGTTATGCCACGTAACTCTCTTTTTTATAGCATCTAAACACCTCGGTACCTGAGATTATTTGCTTTGGTGCTGCCTAAGTCCCAAACATGGAGGGAAATGTTAGGAGCTTTATTCAAAATAGAGTAGAACATATGATAAAATCCTAGTAAGACATGTGAAGAGAAGGAAAATACAGCTAAGACTGCCACTTGTTGGCAAGCACTGCAACATAGTATAAAGCCTGGTTCTCTGAGTCAGTGTTTTTCTTTCCCTCTGAACTTTGTGGTTGAGGAACTAGTCAGCAGCACTGCATAAAAGCAGCAAGAAATTCTGGCATTTACGCAGGAGGGTATAGTCTTTGCAAACCCAGTGGCAAGACTTTGGTGAGTCTAGTCTGCTCCACATCACATTGCGGTTGTCCTACATAGCTGGGATTTAACTGCTCACTATCTACTCGAATCTAGATATGAAAATACTGGTTTCTTCCTTTTAGGTTTTAAGATGACTAAAACAATTTCAGCATGAATTAGAAATCTTTCTCCAGCCCAGATCAGTAAATAAGAGGGAGGATTGCTAGTTAACATTGTGGTGAACAGACTTTAAACACTAAATGCCTGGATACTGTAGTGGCAGACATCCAGAAGACAACTTTGAGGAGGTATTCAGCAAGCCTGAACAAAAAATTTAGCAACTGATAGAGGGAGAGAGAAAAAAAATTTGTTTTCTTTTTCTTTTTTTTTTTTTGTCCCCAGAAAGCACACGCATATGCTTGTTCTCCGATAGATATTGATTGTGTTAGAAAAGACTACTTAGAGGACTTTTGCAATAGGAAGGGGGGCAAGAAAGCATCCTGTGGACTGAGGATTTTATAAAACTTGGAATAAAATACTGGCTATTATAAAACCAACAAGAACTGTATGTTAGGCATTGGATACAGATACGTGTGTTTATGTAGAGTCATTCCTCCACAATATGATGTCTCACTTGTTACATGGTAAGTGGTTCAGAGAACTGATGAAAGGACTCAAGCATCTTCTGCATTGTGGGATTTCAGGCTGAGCCCGTTGAGAGTTATTGATTAAGGACTGTTATAACCATAAAAAATGCTCTCTCTCGTGCTATCAGAATAAGAATGATTTAGGTTTATTCATTTCACGAGTAGTAGTTGTAGTGCTGATTAGTGTGGATAAGTTAAAATATTTTCATCGGTTTAGATCATGCAGGGTTTTCAATGAAGATATTGCCTTTTGAACAGACCCCGAAACCTCAAATGGTTTTACATGCTTTCCGCTTTGTGAGATCCCAACCACGTGTCTTCTGGGGTGAACAGGGAAGGAGGCTGATGTTCTCTTCTTAAACAACACCAGGACACTTTTGTATCAAACAAAGCTACTGCAAAGGTACTGTTCAGTCAAACGGGGCATAAAAGACCAAGCCCTGTGGGCTGCTGCTATGAGCCAGAAAGGGGGATTGTGAGGTCCCCCGTGGCGTGGGAGCAGGAGGTGGGAACTGCGAGGAGGAGCCGAGCAGGCAGGCAGGAGGTGCCGGGGCGGTCCCGGGTACAAAGAGGTAACCTGGGGGCCAAAGTGCGTCCCACAGCTCCGTGAGCATTCCCGGGGGCGAGTGCTCGGTACCACAGCGTTTTGGCCAAAAAGCCAAGAAGCAGGAAAACGAGGGGAGGAAAGTTAGCCTGATGATCATTTTTAGAGCGATAAAGCTCTCTCTCGGTGAACACGTAACACGCTGGAGTGGCCGGTGACTTCTGACACTTGTTGTGTGCTAGCAGTGAGTAGCAGGTCGTTCATCCCAGTCCTGAACAAGCCTCTCTGCCCGTACGTCTGTTCACCGTGTCTCTGAATGCTGCCTGCACGTTCTTCTTTTCAGACTTCAAAATAATAAATTAGATCAGAAGTTAATGCTCTGATTATATTTATAGGAGAATTTATCTTTTTTGTTCTAGCAAAGCTAATAATATACAAGGCAGGCATCCAGCTTTCAAAAATGCATGAAATTCAGTGGTTTTATAATGCTTTTAGAAAGGAATGGATTTAAAGCAGAGAAAGCCATTATGTGTCCCCCGGTTGTGTTCATTCCTCTAAACAATCATTAAAAACAGGCCAGGTTGTTTTTTGAAGTGAATGCTTTCACTCTTCTGTATTATTAAAATTGCTAGTACAGGCTGCTGCCTCCAGAAAAACAAACATACATTTTTTCAGCTCTTCCCTAAGCTTCTTATAACAAGTACTGCTGATCAATTAGCTAGTTCATTAAAAAGTTACACATTATTTTATTGAGGCAAGCAATTCTGAATCAAAGAACCCAATTCGCAGATCTAGGTTGAAGCACATAATTGGCATGTATTTTAGGATCGCTGTTAAAGCTATAAAAAAGATTTACTAGGGGAGGAATGGATCCAAAAACCCTAAAGGAAGGAATATGTTATTTGTGTGACTCAGTGTTACAAACGGACTGATTTAATACTAAGGTCTTATCTACAGTAAAACAAAAAACTGAAATAAATGTAAACCTCCTTTGATTTAACTTTTTTAGCAAGAAGTTAGCCTTCATCCAATACACATAAATTACATATGGTGTTACCGCATTTCTTCTGCTATGATTTTCATTATTGCTATCAAAGATGTATTTTTATTAAATCATTTAAATTTAGTTGAGAAGTCGACACTGTGTTAACTGTAAAACAGAATTATATAAGTATGTTCACCATGTTGTTGAGATTCACAGTGAGTCTGGGATTAAAGCCCCGGTTCTACAGAGTTGTGCGTGCACGACTTAGTGGGGAGCCTTACACACGTGCTAGTAGGACGTGGTTGAGCATTTGCAGGGTGAAAGAGAGGGAAGGCGCATTATTCAGAGGATGTTTTAGAAACAGTGATGCTTTGTTCTGAGTTTACAAGTGGGCCGAATCTTGAAACTTGAGGAAAAGAGTTTGCGTTAAGAAAGCTTTATTTTTTAAATACTTGGGAAAAGTTATTTACTGGTGAGTTTTTGCAAGATTTCTTTAAGCAAAAGAAAGCCATTTTTGGTTTTGAACTGAGAGCTATAAATAATCAAGTCTTAAATATAGTAAAATGTGCATAGAATCTACTTTCTGTTATAATTTTGATTGCTTGATTGCCACAACGTAAAAGCTTCTGTAGCTGATATTACTGTTGGACTTTGTGTGATGGCATTGAGGCATTTTTTTCAACTATTAGCCTTCCCAAGGGTTCTTTTCAGACAAAATGTTATGCATCAGCTCTTATTTGAGTGTAAGCCTATTGAATAGCATTCTCCTCTCTGCCAACTTGGCAGCAAGTTCTCATGCTAATAAAAGAGGTTACCCCAGATAGAGATCCCAGATGTGCCTGAACTACTTTTATTAGGACTACGGAGGGGCTCAGTGTTTCCTTCTAACTGTTTTCAAAAAAGGTGTGGGCTTGCCTTCATAATTGCCCAGAATTGTATTACATCACTGGAAATTTTTTGCTCAAAATGAATAAAATGTTAGATGTGTTAGCATAGAACACAGCTTAGGAAATACTGATATTCAGAACAATTAATGCCTTTTGCCGCAATACAAACCCTGATTTGACCTGACTGAATTCTGTAGAGAGAGAGAACATTGCTGTTTAACATTGAGGTAAAAATACCTTCCTTTGGTATGTATTAATGAGATTCAGCATCATGATTAGAATAAGTAACAATAGATGTTTCTCAGAACAGCAACATACCTGTGGCACATGATATACTTCACTATAGTGTCAGTTATTCCTTGAAACTGATGAACACTGTTTGTTGTGTAGAATTATTATTGAACTTAGTGATAAAGCCAACTTAGTGATTGCCTGATAGGGGGCTGTTGTAGACTGGAATTGCTAACATCAATATTCTGGGGGTTTTTTAAGTGTTATATAGTAAGTAGCAGTTTAAATAGAAGTTTTATTGCTAAAAATGTATTCAAAATTTCTCCATACTGTCTAGTTGAACGTGTTGGCTGCAGTTTTAAAACTGCAAAAAATAGGGTAATCTAACTGAGATGCTTAGTAAAATAATATAGTTTGTTAAACTCACTGTTGCTAGCCATAAATCATAAATAATAAGATGTTTACAATTTTAAATCATAATCTTGATTTTCCTTTCAAGGCCACAAGCTTCCTGTTGAAACCTTTATTGTTGTCCAAATGTGAATAGAGAAAACAAGGTTTTAATTAAAATAATTCATTGCTTGCTTTTATTGTTCATCTTATTATTAAATTATGGAAAATGAATGGTGCTCTAATTTCTGGTCATGTCTCTGGTTGATTTTTATTGTAATTGTGTCAGATATAAAAAGAAAGAAACTGCACAGTGGATTCATTTCATAGTGAAACACATGATAGTATTCCATTTCAGATTTTCAAAAACAGGGTTTGACTCAAAGAATCCCATTAGTTTCAATGGGCTTTGGATCAGGCACAGGGTTAACAGCTTATTTTTCAAACAACTAGAAAGAGGTGTAAATGTCAAAGGTGATAGCTATACTGTGAGTTCCATAAACTACAAAAAAAAGTTACTACTAAAACTCTATTTTTCCTTAGTTTAACAGCTTCTATGAAAATAGTGTTAATAAGTATATCAGGAACAGTATATAATAATGAATCAGATACGTAAAAAAACCTTTAAAACTTCTTTTATATAATAATTGGAAAGTTAAAGTGACTTAAAATCCCTGACTTCTCATGCTGTGATGTAAATTGTATTTTTTTTAGGTTCCAAATTCAAAGAGGGAAAACTGATCCGACCGGTTACAAGAGCCTGGGGGACTGTTTTAGGACTATTTTCCAACGAGAAGGGTAAGAGTATATGTTTTTAAAATTGTCAATTTTATGTGACCTTTTTTAATCACCCATTTTCCAGACATTAGATCCTCCTCCTATTCCAGCCTTTTTTGCAATTGCCAGAATTTAGCAAACGTAGTCTTACATAACAAGCACAATTTGAAAAGTCTTAGCATTACTTACACTCACAATACCAACTTTTGCTGTTAGGATATGTTTAAAGACCAGAATGCACAGCTGTGTAGAGACACCGGGGGCAAACGCTGCTTCAGTACTGGGAGCAGGATGGCCGCATCAGTGTGGTGCAGTATCTAGGCTCTTGGCTCGTCTTGTCCTGGTTTTCTGAACTAGCTCAGCCTGAGCCATTACCAGTTCAGTGAAGTACTTGGTTCCAAGCTCTGATGAACTGGCATTCCCAGTTAGCTGTGGTAGACAATGTTTCCAGGACCTGTGTGAGAAAAATTCCACAGCTTTTCAGTTTGACAGAATATGGAAAAGGGTTTATGGTCCTTAGTCACCTGAATCGTACCAGCTTCAGAAGGTACCACCACTCTGAGCCTGAACTCCTCTAAGGGACTTGGGCTCTGATCCAGAAAGGCATTTAAATACACGCTTAATTTTATGAGCAGTCCAGTTAAAGCCACTAAATGTAATGGGACTGATCATATGCTTAAAGTTAAGCCTGTTATCCACAGGAGCTCTTTGGGAGCTAGCCTTTAATCAAGGTAACTCTAATTAGTAAATCCCAGTTTTGAGTAGCTGGCAGGCTTTCCATCGGAACTTTGTAAATACAACAGTAACCCATTTTTTATCCATATATTCATCAAAATGGAACTGTTCTTATATATAGTGGCACAGATGCCACGTATGAAGGCAGCATAGGTGCAGTGAGGCACAGACTTCTTGTGTCCACAAGATGTACTGGAAAAACAGAGGTGAGACGAGCAGTGAAAACGAAGAACTAGACCGGTTTTGTTTCTTGCAGTGAGGTTTAGCTAAGCTACTCTACATAAGTATGTAGATGTAGAACTGGATGGTTTCAGCTGCTAAAGTAGGGAGATGTAGAGAAGTTTTGTTAAGGTGTTGAGAGAGGAAGTTGTCACATTTGCCCGTATCAGTAGTAAATTTATTTTTGATGAAAGACTAATGTTGTGCATTATCACTACAAGGCATTAAAAAGCTTAAAAGCTAAAAAGATTTCTAAAAAATGATAACTTGTGGCTTCTGGGGTTTTCTAAGCTGAGTATATGTTAATTTTTATTGCTTCTCAAAAGAAAACTATGGGTTTTGCAATAGGAAAATATTAATATTTGCAATCACGTCAATCTATTTTTAAATACAGAACTAGTTTCAATATTTAAGTCAGTGATCATGAAAATGCTATTTATCTCATCCAAACTCACTGGTACACACATTTTGTTGAACTAGTCACAAAATGTAAAATTAAGAATGGGTAGACGTATCTGGAGAACGAGTCTAAATCGAGAGACAGCTTCCAAGTTAATTGATTTTTTGTCTTATTTTATTGCCTGTATGATTACATTGTGTTCCTGGATATTTGTACAACCCACATGTATAAAATAGTAGCAGGACACCGCAAACTTGAATGTACCATTCAAAATATAGTTCCCTTACTATTTGGGGGAGGGGGAGAAGGAAACAAATACTCTTATGTTTCAATTGTTTTACATGTTGTGCTTTTCAAGTGCTTCTCAGAGACATAGCTTTCACTTATTCTATGGATTTGACTCCACTATTATTTTACCAGTGTTCAAACAGTGTGCTGCCTAACACACATAAACTGTTTGACTGTGGAGAAACAATGGAGGGTCTGAGCACAGTAGTCATCTGTGAATGAACTTCAGAAAGGAGAGACAAAGATTGTTGGGTTGTGTTTTTTTTCTGTAGAATGCTTGTGCCCCAATAGTGGAATCAAACCAGAATATTTTTTTATATTTATATTAAGGCATGACTCTGTAAGCTGGAAAAGATGTTTACATGAAATTATAGATTTAAATCACAATTTAGCAGTGGATTGCACTAAATTTCTGTCGGGCTAGAGCTAATACAGAGTTTTACTTGCCTGTTGCAAAAGCAGTAAATACTGATCTAAACAAAAAGCAAATGCTATGAATACCTATTTTTCTCCAGGAAGTTAGACAGAGGCAGAAGGTCACATTTAAACAGTCATCAGTAGTAAGCACTAGGAAAAAAGGAGACGAAGAATCTCAGATACAATGTAATCTTAAATTTTGGCTAAAAATAAAGAAATGTAATCAACTGATCCTGAAAAACCTGTCTGACTCCATGAGTCTTGCATTCCCATCCACACAAGTTGCCCAGTTTCTGGAGCATGGTGATTATGCCACTTGTGAGAGAAGCAAGAGAGGTGACTGTGAAGTATTTTAGTTAATGGAAACCTTGAATCCTGATAACCCCCTCCTTGGGTGACCACAAAACCATGCAGAAGAGGGCACCAAGAAAAGGCTTCACATTTAGATACCAAGCAACAAAAACAATTTACAATTTATGAGGTGTTCAGATTCAGGTGTGTAAATTTGGGAGAAGGGTACAAGAAATTCATTCATGCCCCATGTTTATTTCATATTGGCTATATGAAATACCCCCATCAGAGTGTGGCATTTTTAGACTGATTTTCTGTAATACCTAATTCAGTGTACACTGACTAAAAAGAGTCTAGGCATCTCTCTCCAGTACTCGGAATTCCCTGCTGGCATATGTGATTTTATGTTAAGTTGACTACAAAACAAACTAATTAAATAAAGGAACATAGTGGGAAAAGAAATGTTACTAATGGCCTGCTCCTGAAAATGTTTACATTTGGGAATAGTGCTTATGCTCATTTGTACTTATATTTTCAATAATAGCAACTACGGTGAGCTAGAATGTCAGAGCCCAGTTCAGGCAAGACACTTCCTAATGCTTTAAATTTTTTACCTTGTTGACATTAAGTATGCAGAATCAGCCTAGGAAGTACTTATTTTTATGACTATATATGCAAATGTTTAATTTGCTGCAGTGCCTCTTACTGAAAATTAACCAGTATTATGTTACTACAGTATCACAGTAGTAATCTGATGATTTCATGGAAAGCTTCTTCATCACAAACAATGGCCAGGATTTCTTTAATGATCCCTCTGATTTTCTCCTCATTATGATGAAAAGGACAGAGGAAATATTTCCATTCTAACCACTAATAGAACACTGTCCTTTCAAAGAATCTGAAGACTCCTTTATCTTCACAAAATACTAGAAGTTTCTTCACCAAAAAACCACAGAAAAAAAGGCCCTACAAAAGCTCCCTTCCCCCAGACTTTGAGTGGCTCTTTAGATGGAAATAAATTTTCTCCACAGGGAATTAAGTTCTTCAAAGAAGGATCCATCCCTTGAACTCTTTTCTTGTCTTACAAGAAAATGGGAGCCACAAAACATAAAATTTAATTGAGACTCACTAAAGGAAGGCTCAGTCGAGCAGAGCATTAAAGGTCACATAGCTTTCTATTAAAGGGAGGCAGGAGTATTAACTTCAGGGCTTTTGTGAACTTGTGTTGGGAGCATCCAGTCGCTGCCAATTGCACGGGGGCTGCAGCGGCATGAATCTGCTCAGGTGGTGAGCAACCTCTGCTCAGCTGGATTCACTAGGAGCCGTGCGTCCGAGCTTCTCTGGTTTCGCTTATGAGATGATGCATGAATTGACAGATCTTTGACAGCAGAGGTAAACCCACCAGGAGCATATCTGTTTATTGAGGAGTGACAGCTTTATAGCCAACATAAAAATAATCTGATGTTTATTGGGGAAAATGTTTGGATACAGGATTAACTGAAACCATTAATAGAGAGAACTATTCGTTCCTTTTAGATCTTACAAATAAGAGGTTAGGTTATGTTATATGACCAATTTTTGTATCATCATCATCTTTACTGCATTTGTATTCACTCGCTTCTTCTTTGATAATGACTTAGGTTTGAATAGGAAATGTAAGAATAAACCGACGGTCTAGCTGAATGTATACGTTGCATTTATATTAAAGACACATGGTGTTATGTCTCATATTAAGAATGGAAAATTATGCCCATCTGCACTGTCTTAATTTGGAGTTACAGCATTAAAATGATGGATGCTGTTATTTTGAGTCTGTAAACAACTTTGTTCTTATAAACTTGGATTTTCATGGGCTCATAATTTTAACAGTAAATGTTCTGGGTTACAGTTGGCTTTTTTGGTAGGCACTCAGTCAAGAAACCTGTTGCTTTCTCAGTCATTGGTTAACTTCCCTGAAATAGAAAGGGTAGTAGTGTCCTGCTTTCCAGTTTTATAACTCAATATTTGAATAAGTTACAGTTTAAAGTGCTGTTAGCCTTCCTTAGAAATAGATAGTCCTGGGAAAGTGCAAAACAATTGTCATTGATCATTTGAGACTCCATTTCTTCTGCTGAGTTATTTGATTATTTATGTTGAATCTGGTTTGGGAAGGAACAAGTACCTCCACCTTTACACAGCCCAATAGCTTAATAACTATTCCTGTCTTGTTCTCAGCACCACCTTACCACTCTCTTGTACCTATAATTCTCTGTATGACCACACACCTTTTTTTTAATAAGCAACACCCTGACTCATACATTAGTGGGATTAGGTTATAAAGCTGCGCAAAACTTGTCAGCTATGGGTGGAGTGGGTGGGAGAACAGCCAAGACTAAGCAGGAGCTGGATGAGTGTGGAGTTGTCAGCAAACATGCAGAAGCTGGAGGGTTCCTGGTTTTGATAGCAGTGATCGTTCATCAATTAAGGAATTTGCTAGCACTCTCCTTTGTCCTGCCTCTATCCATCAGCTGTCTGTGGTGGTAACAAGTGCTTGAGAGACTACAGCAGTGCTCTTGAGGCCTGGCTCTCCCAGCTGGCTGCAGATGATACTCTGCTGCTTCTAATTGCCAACAGGTCAGGGAAGGAGACTTGCAGGATTGCCAGCCCTGCAGGCAAGCACCAGCCTCTGGCACTCACCAGCAATCATCACTGCCCGTTCCTGGGGCCCAGCTGGATGTGTGCTCTTCCAGCTGGGCTGAGGAGACCTAGCAAAAGGCTGCCAAATAAGTGCTATACAAGATACACATACTTGGCTACCCTGCGCCTGAATCCTTCAATGAAATTGCCGACCAGGGAAGTGTGACATGGTCAGTCATCCAAAAATCCCTTTTCCCAGTGAGCAGTTATGAAGCGGAGGTTCATTTCCACTTGCTGGAGGCATAAATTCCTGTGGTATCAAAAGACCAGACTTTGGCTCTGCTCTAAGTGCTCTGAGGCAAGCAGAAGCGGTAGATGAAGATGTTATTTCCCCCCACAGCTATCTGCCCCACTCTTTGGTTTCTTGTAGGCACTTCATACTAGGCAGAGCAGAAGCAACTTGGACCCATGCATGCTTGCTACCTTCAAGAATGTTGTTTCTTGGTAGAGACCCACCTGCACTGCCCGTTTCAGAGACTGATCTTGCAAACTGCAGTACAGCCACCTTTTCTCTTCTGCCCCCACTACAGGAACAGTAACTTCCACCTGAACACTGAGGAAAGTCTGCTAGCACTTGTACTTCAGAAGTATCTGTACATAGATCCCTCTCTTTTCTAGTCCTGCTGTCCTGCCTCACACTTAGGAACTCATAATACTTGTACAAGCCTTGCTAAAATGAGACTGAAGATGAAAAAAAAAGGCACTACGGTACCAAAATGTCTATCTATCCTGATGCATCCCCAGAGTCCAAGTATATTGCTAATTTTTCTTCTCTTTTTCCCACACATTGTAGAAGTATTCTGTGGGTCACATTATGCTACATTGGCATTTTCCTGCTATACTGTTATGTCTATTGCAGACTTCACTAAAAACCTGTGATTTAGAGTATCAGAAATAATGATCACATTCCTGTGTGAAATAATATCATCTGAAATGTAAAGAGTCAATTAAGCTTTATAACACCTTGCTGAATTGAGAACTGTAACTGAAATCGTGAAGGACAGTGTATTGGCTTGAACTGTGAACCTGTGTGAAATCTGTTGGCTTTTGTGGATAAAAATTAGTCTTAGAGCTGAATTTTTGAACCCTTGTGCTTGCTTTGCATATCTTCAAAGAAGAAACGCTCAGTGTTAGAAAAGCTAGTATTTGCATATTTTCAGGGAACGTGAGCTTGCAAAATTTAGGTAAGGACGTGGCAAGTTCTCGTGGTACGTAATTTAAATTATCAACTGTTTAATATGTCCATTTGCTTTTGGAAATGAGCGATTCCATTTGTGTTGCCATTTTTTCTGTTGGTTGAGACTTGGCTCTTACAAGCAAAGTCTCTTCCTCTGCAGGCAAACCGCGACACTCCTCAGCAAGTGCCTCGTGCCTGTGCAGTTTGGAAGACAGGATTCACGTGGCCCTGTGGGGAACAGGGCTCACAGATCTGCAGTGAAAGGAAAAAAGGTGCCTTAGCATAGACTTAAGGTGCCCCATGATAAAAGAATTTCAGAATTTCTTCTGGGTAATTAGCAAGAGTTCCTTCTTCATAATCCATGACATATGTATGCAGAGTAATAGATCTGCTTTCCCTGTAACTGTTCTTGTGCCACTTACTCTCACTTTACCCCATGTCTTACTGTACATAGACCTACGTGCAATATCTGGTCTTACTGTTTTCAGTTTCATTTGGTTGTCTATAGTTTGTTTGGACTTGTGTCTTAAAACTCTCATTTTTGTTCTTACACTGAATGGGTGCTGAGCCATAAAATTTAAATGATGGTACTTCAAGATTAGAGAAGGGGAAGGCGTAAAATTTGACGGACAAAATTTTCCTGATAATTTAGTTTAAGATTGTGATTTGTATTATGCTCACAAGGTTTTAGATCAAATATGGCCACAAAGGAGACATCTTTTGTGTATCTATATGAAGGTTATATGCATTCTGCTTTCATTTGTAAATAAACATTCACGTTTGATAAATCAATTTTGTCTCATTTCCCAATAAAAACAGCAAAAATCTCAGGAAATTCTGATGCCTCATTATGTTTTAAAATGCATATACATATGTGTATGCATGCCTATTTATAAAATGTTCATGCATTCTCTTAGTCTCTATGTAGATAAAAATTAACCAGTTCATAATCCAGTGAAGTTTTGCCATCAATCCCAAGCAACTGGATGCTTCTGCAACACTAGTCAGTCATGGAACAAAGATGATACTTGTTCTTTTAACCTGTAGGTCTCAAAACACTTCACAGAAGGAGGAAGTACCATTATCTCAACTGTGCAGATGGGGATGCTGAGGTGTAAAGTGCCAGGGAGTCAAGCAGATCTGGACCAGAGCATGTACACAGGTGGTTCTCATGGAGCAGCCTGTTACCATGTCATTTGTTTGCCCCATGCTAGCATGTTAATATCAAAGCTCTGAGGAACATTTGTGTTGGACATAAAATTGCATTCTTTGATACAGGCTGCTAATTCGGAAGGGGTCTTGAAGACTTACTTGGCAATCCATTTTGTGAAGTAGTTTGTCTGAGGGCATACATGGAGGTAGTGGCAGTTTTAAGCCTGAAGCTGGATAGCCTGACTGCAAGGCTAGTGCCCTGTTCAGAGGACTGTGCTGTCTCCAGATAGTCAGCAGTATTTACAGTGATGTTACTGTCATGAGGTTTTCATCATCCCCTTCGGGCAGGAATCCTCTGCTCCTGACTGGAGGTTCCCTACCCCCATCTTCATATGTTAACACTTGAAAACATAAGAAATGGCTCTGGAATGTGAAAAACTTCTATTCCCAGTTTTACGTGTGTAGCTCTCTGAAATACAATGAGGTTGTACTGGTGTGACTAAGAGCAGCGTTTGGCTAACCATGTTTTTATTACTGATGGACACACATTTTACTTGCAAAATTTGATCTGGTATGTATGGCAACACAGTAAACAAGGACACTCTCCTAAAGAATCACTTCTGAGAATCATATGCTTTAAAGATGAAACACATGCTTATTTATTTCCCATAGGAACAGAACACAAGAAAATCACGTAAATCTTATAAGCACCTTAGAAGTAAACAGGCCAGACTTTAACTGGCATTAGTCATTATTGTTTGCTGAGGCCACTGGAGGAACACCCGTTTACATTGAGTAAGTGTCCGTTCTGTATTTTTTAAAGGTCCAAGTTGTATTTTTTTTAAGTTTCAAATATTTTCATAATCAGATTGTTTTAATCTTAAAGTTATGATTTCTTGTGTCTCTATTTTCTACTAATATAACATCAATAGAACTTGTTATAGTATTAGTATTTATAGCAGTAGCTCCTACAGGCCTCAGTTTGGAATCAGACGACTGCATTATAAGATGCTTATACTTAGAGTAGTAAGAAGATACCTTCAAGAACTGTTCACAGTCCATTTTTATCCATCTACTCTACTTAGTGAAAGATCAGCAGAACTTAAATTTTTAGTCCTTATGATTTTAACATTCAAGAGTATTTCTCATTTACCACATTAGGTTCCTGCTGGTTTCAAACATCTTGTTTAAATAGATCAATGTAATAATTATGCTTCTAAAAAACCTCCTTTTAGTTTAGTGTGTGGAAAATATCATACTATGCTGTATTATCGGGTTCTCTGAATGTGTTTATGTTCTCTGAACGTGAAGAACATATCTGCCAAATTTGGTAGCCCAGGATAACGGCCATGAATTTCTCCCACTTCAGTAATTGGTTCAGCGTGAGGGGCTGCAGTATTTCATGGCGGTGACAGCAACATTCCCCAGCGCTCCAAGCAGAGGTTTGCACCGGGGGCCCTGATGGGGTCATTTCTGCCCGGCACCGTTCGCCCGGCTTTGGGCAGCGACGCGGTGCCGCAGCTGAGCCCCAAAACGTCCCGTGCCTTTGGGTGCAGTCCCCGGTGCGTGGAGCGGAGGGGTGCTCCGCAGGCGGCCGAGCTGCTGAGCCGAGAGCCATCTAGAGTTAGAAAGCTGGGAAGAGCTCACACACCGCGTGTTGCCCTTCTCCAGGGCTTCCTTGGCTCACCCAGGGCTGTACGAAATTTTTCAGCTAGTGCGAAGCTTTCAGGTCATGAGCCAAGACCCCTCTGAGTTTAGTCACAGCCAGGGCTGTATATCCTCTGCGCAAGGGTTTCATGAATTACTGTTAAGACTAAGTGGCTAAATTAAGCTTAAGTCATGCTTTCGGATCATGCTGCTTTTTGGGGATCTGTCCCCACACAACTTGCTTGTTCTGAAATGGTATATATATAGCGCCGTCAGAGCCCTCCGGAACTGAAACCTGTATTTAAAAGGTGAGAAACTGATTCTAGCCCTGATGGAGCAGTGGCGAATCTCTCAAATCTGAGCCGGTGTGAGGCTGTCATGCCCAGCTGCAGGCAGATAAAAGGATCCGAAATCTATCTGAAACCTTTTTCTCATCAAAGGTAATAGCTCTGAAATCTGAAGATGACATAGTCAATAGGCAGCTGTCAGAATTCACTATTTATCTGTTATGTAAACTTAGCCATTAACATTCAACATTTCATAAACACAATAGTAGATGCATCATGAGATGCAAAATTAGTTGCAATTATGTGTTGTGCTTCTTTAAAAGGCAAATTGTTATTCACTTCTCCGTAATTTGGGCTTCTAGTAGCCATTAATTGTTCACCTATTCTTTAAAGAAAAATTCCCCTGTATCAAGGGAAAAAACAGTGACCAGAGAACAGATAAATCACTTTTATGTCCTTAGAACAGCTGACTTTACACTTTTATTACATTGTTTGAAAAAGCATCTTTTCATCTGGAAGGAATCAGTTTAAAATGTGATTGTCAACACAACGAAACCAGCTTTCTGTTTAAAATGGCTGCTCGTGAAGCTTAGAACTACAGTTTTGCCAGGGATTTCTTTACAGACGTTAGTTACTAGAACCAAGAGATTTTAGATGGGATGTTCACAGGAAATACCTGGCAGACAGCGTAAAATGCAAAGTAAAGCATTTTTATTTAAGCTGTAGGAAGCATGCATGTAAAATGAGCAACAATGTTTTAGGTCAAAAGCATTCTTTTTAAAATAGAAGTTTAGAAGTTTGTAGTTTGAAGTGGGCAAGAGAAAAAATCCTCATTAATTTTTTCGTGTCTTGACCTAACTAATCAGACAACATACATTTAGCATATTTCTTAGATTATATTTCATACTTATTTATAATGACACTATTATACCTCTCTCTAATCTGCATGTCTTTACTTCATCTAATTTCATTTTATTCACTGGTTACATCTGAAAACACAGCTTTGTCTCTTTTATGCCAATCCTTTTAATTACTGTAGTCCTCAGTTTTTTATTTATATATAATTCTGCTTGATTTGAACCCCTGAAATTTTTAAATCTCTAACAATGCAGATGAAGATCCTATGCAAAATAAAGTATTGCATTCAGTGATAAAACATTTTCACTCCAGCAATAATTGAGCTTTACATTACATACATTTGCTCATTATTTTAACTGTAAATTATGAAGATGTATTAGAATAGGTAGAATTTTTTCAACACTCATCATTTTCTTGTTTTCAGGGTAGACTAATTATATGTTACTTATAATATTTTTACTAACAGCTTTGTTTTATCCCATACTCTGAACATATAGGTATCCTCAGGTTTTTTCCTAATACGTTCCTTTGGTTTCTTTTTTATGTTAGAAGATGAATAGCATTATATGAGAAACTTCTAAAATACATCTTTGTTAGAAAGACAGTTTTTCCCTGGCAGGCTTCTTTTTGTTGAGTCACAGAGCTGCCATTGCAGCCATAACTGCTAGGTATGCTGATCATTCATCTTTAACACCTTTACCAACCCCTCTTCTCTTTGCAATATTTTTTACCCAAGGTGAAGTCTTCCTGTATATCATACTTCACATTCTGAAAGAAATTTAGTAAGCTAGAAATTGAGGATGTCTATGCTTGACTATGGAGGAGAAATTATTCATCTAAAGCAATGCACCAACTCAAAATAAAAAGGCAGTATAAATAGCTATGAATATTTGACAGTTATGTATATTTTCCATGGAATGCATCTTAAATAAAACAAGGTAAAATGAGGAATTAGCATTGAGTATGGAAATATTTTAGAAGAGTGTATTTTTATATAATGCTAACTCATATTTTAGGGTACATTGCATTCCATATGACTGAGAATCAAACTGTGAAAAAGAAATAGTTTACTTTGCCTGTTATGCTATTTGGCTCTTCAAAGAAAATAAAATTCTAAATACATATGAGGGTGGTTTTTTAATTTTCACGTTCTTTGCTTATGCAACTTTACTTACAGCCTTCTGTGGTTCTTTACCCTATATATAACAATACTAACTTTAATGCAGTAGAAATCATTTTATTTAATTATAAAAATGTCTATATCGAGTGTAGTGTGTGTATAACACGCTGCATCTCCTTACAGGAATGCATGCATATAAGCACAGATAAACTGTACTGTTGCATTCTATCCAGCGTAGAAAGCTTCTTTATAGTAAGCCGGCAGGCACTTCATAGTAAATTTCTGAAGCTTTCGTGTAGCATACGGGGCAGTAACTCTAACTCTGAAGCATCGGCTGGAGTTATGAATACAAGATCAATTCCCATGCTTTTTATTTTTTACAGCTTGCCTTCAGTGTTTGTGTATTTGTGCGTATTTTGGCTTTGCCTGAACTTGCATATACACTGTTTTGTAGCTGACTATCATGCACTGGGTGTCTCAAGTACAGAATGATTTTTTAGGATTTATTTTAGTCTGATAAATGGAATTTTCCATAATAAGTAAACACCTCTGCATCATAGGAATTTGGTAGCCAAACCCAATAATTCTATTTATTGTTCCTCGTAGCAGTTGAACTCATTGGCAGGGACAAATACTTCTACACTCCTGATGCCTCCTAATCTAGGTAGGGGATCAGATTACTTACTGTCAAAACATTTCTTAATAAAACTCATTTTTTTCATTATTTGAATCCCACATAAAATAATTCTATATCCTGACTTAACAAAAGTCAAGTTTTGATCAATGTACCTTCTTTTCTTTGCAAAACCCCATTTTAAAACAAATTAAATATTCCACTTATGTCTTAAAGTAAAAATATAAATTCAAATAGTTTTCTGTATAAAATACTTGATAATATCAAAAAATGTCTTAGATATTTTAAGAGCTTATTTTTTTGCACCATTTATATTTGGAAATATTGTCTATCTGGTATGAATTACCATTTAGTATATAGGTAATATTTATTCTTATGATTGCCACTGTGATTTAGAAGAATCCATTTTGTGGATGAAAGTAAAGTACTAACTAATTAGCGTTTGAGCGTTTGTTTTAATATATTCTCACATAATATGCCTCTACCTTTGAAAACACAAAATAGTATATTTGCATAATATTCAGATTTTCATATGTTTATTGGGTCACAACATATTAAAGTATTTCATCTCAATTTTTTTCATCTTTTCTTAATAAATGGGTAATTTAATTAAAATATCAAAACTAATTTAGGTTTTCTTTAGGAAGTATGTAAAAGGCAAACCAAAACTTTCAGGTACATTTTAAAAAATCCTGCGCAAGTGAAATATATTGTCACAATTTTGAGAAAAACAAAATGTCTCCATCAATATTTCAACAGCTCATGTTAATAATTGCAAATAATTAATAATTTTTAAAGCTGTAATATTACAACAAGAAAACTAACAGTATGTTTTTGTACAAATAGCAATTTTCATAGGCTTTCTCCAAAATTTTTGTAATAGTAATTTTATCTGGCATTACATGAAGAAAAGGGGGAAAAGACAATTTAATGTATTCCTGAGAACAGTTACAGTGGTGTAAGAGGTGAAAAATTGACTAGTGAGCAGTTTAACGTAGGGAGAGTTAGCTGTCATTGCAAAATGCTGTGAATCAGTGGCAAGGAAGTTTTCCTCAGCATCTTGTTTGGGAAAATGCAGTTTTAGAAGTAGGTCTTTCTAAGTTACCGTGAGGGAATGCTTGGAATTTTGTCTTTCTACCAAAAAGGATTGGTTTCCCCTTGATTGTCATCAGTTTGCTAGGTTGTCCTGCTATTTAAGCTATTAAGGACTGGTGTGCTGCTTGGTCTCAGGTGATCCATAAAAAGGAATGAAGCCTTGGGAAGGTAAACCATCACCAGACTGGCTCGGTGTATCAGCCTTCCATGACGGAAGCTCTTTGTTGAGAATTGTTGGCAATTGCAGCAGTTTCCAACCGAAGATAAGAGCCAGCGTTCTCGGATAATGCCCTCGATCACACACCTGATGACAGACTCCTGCATGCAAGTTTTTTCAGGTGCTATGTTTGCTCAGTAATCCTTCAGTGCCAATCTTTTCTAAATGGTGAGCAGGTCCCGTCAGTAATGGACATCAGCCATTAAGCTTGTAATATTTGTCATATATCAGGTTACGGCTTTGTTACTGCAGTGTGATGAATGGATGCTGTTATGCTTAGAGAAAATAAAGAAGTGCTATAAATTTAGCAGTCAGTACTAAACGAGTTGCTACTTTAAAAGCCTGATTCACATCCTTCTGAAGTCTATGGAAAGTATTCTGTTGGCTAAAGCCTTTATATCAGGCCTTTAATTTTCTTTCTCTTTTAAGCAACAGAACCCAGGGCTGTCATTAAAATACAGTTCCCCGTTTCTCACTATATGCAAGTTTACACCCAAATAGTAATTTTAATGTAACTCTTACTTTAATTCTTAATGTTTATGTTCTGCACAAATGGTTTGATTAAACATGGAGGCATACAGAGAGTTGATCACAGAACCTGACAGGTCACTCATGAAATAATCAGAAATGGGATTGGGGTGTTCAAAAATTCATACGGTATTTCTTGTAGCTGTTTTTTTTCATGATCCCAGTAATTCCTATACCAGATTTTGAAGACTGTGCTCTGATTTTATGCTTTATTTACTTGTTGGCATTATTCTGGAAGTTACTCTGAATGAAGACAGAGTTAAAAAATTATTGAGGACATTAGAATCTGTCCATGGCCAAAGCCTGAATTGTGTTTCATGCTGTTTGCAAATTTCTGGGAAAGTTCAGATAGTGCCCAAAGAATTTATAATTCATTAAAATCCTTGCTGGTGACATCAAGATAAAGAATTTCCTTTTTATATTCCAGGATATAAGTAAACCTAGTACATGTGAAAAATAAGGTACTGTTTTAAGGTATAAGCCATACAAGTGGTAGCCATTGTTTGTTACTAGCCTTGTATGCACAACAGTTTAAGCCAACTACAGGCTACTAAAATGTTAATTCTAGCCATGTCCATAAAAATTCTGTATAACTATGTACTTACTAGCTAGTATGTTTGCTATAGCAACTCCAATTTCAAATGACATAATAGATATCCCGCTTCTGGGAGATAGACTATCATCTTGCCATAATAGAGATGGTAATATGTGCTGCTTAAATGTACATGCTTATTTTTAAATGATAATTAATCCCCTCAAGTTCAACCTGTAATTGCTATACAACCCTCATTTTCATACTCAAGCTAGTGGTAGTATTATATAAAGATTTACTCCTTCCCATTGTTTTTTCAATGTTAGTGCTACCAGTGGGATGACCTAAATCAGATATAAAAAAGAAAATGAGTATACATGTTGCAAAAAAATAAGAAGAGAAGAGTCAGTCAGGAGAAATACACTGAAACTTGTATAGTTTGGTGTGTTAATGCTGTGATACCTCCTATATGAAATGCATACTTAGCAGATATTTGACATAGAAAGGGTCTGGGGAACTGTGGTAGTTAGGGAAGCAAAAAGAAAAGGAAAGAGTTCCGTACCAGAAGATTACACAAAGACAAGAGGGGAAGAATAAAAAAATTTCCAAAAGCAGGTGTGAAAGGGTGCAACGTACAACAGTCTAAAAACTGGAACATATTCTTTCTGGTTTATGTAAGCAATAGTATTGGGTTTTTAGTAGAGGAAAAGAGCAAACTTGAATGTAAACTACTCAAAGTGCGCAGATCCTGGTTCTGATTGCTTAGATTATACAAATGCTTTAAAAATCTCTTTTTCCAAAAAAGAAATCCAGGATCTTTGACCAGTATAAGCTGCTGCTGCTTATCTACTCCTTAGGACCTTCCTTGATTCCTTCTGTGCCGGGTAAGACATTTCTCATTCAAAATGAAGTTCATATTGCCTTCCAGAGCATAGCACGTAAATTTGCTTCTGTCCTGCTGTGTGATCATTATAGTCTACAGTGCCGTAGGCTCTATATAAACAGTACACTCTTTCCACATTCATTAGTGACCTACAAAATTGCAGATTATTTACCAAGTTCTTCTGCGCTACCTTTCTAAGACTTTTCTGGCAAGACAACATATTAAATTACACACTTCTTAATTTTACTGTTGCCCTAGGTTTTAAGATATCCAGCACGGAAAGCAGAATTTAGACACCTATACTTCTGTCATGTAAGTAATATGCATGTATTGTACCAACAGGTGTCTAACAGGCATTTCTACAAGTCTACATGGGAATTGTACAAAATTTGAATTCAGATAAAATTGTGTAGACAGTACCTGAAATATATGGGCTAGTCATCATCTATTATACTATTTTTCTTAATAATTTCTTTTTTTTTTTAATTGCAATTCTTTTCATTTTTGAAGGGTCTTGTTCTTAATCTTAGATAGAGTTTTCATTGTCATAGAAAATGTTGTGGATAACAATGGTGAAATGTGGGGATGCCTGATAGCATTCCAGATAGCCTTGCATGTCTACATTTCCTACCTTAACTGATGCATAACCAAAGCTTCTGCTTCCGTGATTCATCTGAGACCACTTTATAAACATCTGTGAATAGAAATTCTTTCACAGGAAGAAGTTAATTATAAAGCACTTATATATGTGTAACTGTAACAGCAATATCTAAATGACACTCCTTGCACATCACTGAAAAACAGCTAAACTAAGAATTCTGTTAGCCCTCAGCGTTTGCTACTGTCTTCATATGTGTGCCCGACAGCCATGTCATCAGAAAAGAAACTAAATTAAGAACCTATTTGTGTTTAGCAGAACTTTGAAATAATCCTTAAACATGTGGGACAAAATCTGCTTTGTCCTTAGAGCAAACTATAAAGCTTGCTTAGCATCCTGCCAAAGATCATCCTACACAGAAGACACTTAAACAATAAAGCTGGCCAAACCGGTGCAGGGAGAAAGATGTGGTCAGAGCACCACTATGAACACCCACATATCTGTAGAAAGTCCCACCGGGATAGACAGACCCTGGGACGAAGGATGTGATGCAACCTACAGTGCGGACAAGGCCCCAGGTTTTGGAACTGCAAGAAGAACTGCTACTGTAAAGCTACAATATGAATTGCTTATGAATAAAGCTACTTATAAAACCAGTCCTGCACAGATACATTTTACTTAAACCAGAAAATCTGTACCAATAGTTATAGTGTCATGAAAACTGATGCATTATTTTTCATTTTTCCAACCTGTGATTGTTCTTCTTTTAATTTAGAAAATCAGATTTAACCCGAGTTAAACTACTCTTTCTGGACCATACCAGAAAGTTTGGATTTGATACTGATGAGACAAATAAAAAAAACCACGTCCAGAAAAAGATATTATCACCTAAGTCTAAAACTCTTATTGTATGAAAGTTCATGCAGTTGCCAGGTGGAGACACGTGGCAGGCTCAATCCACGTCTAGGCATTTCCAGACCGTGCCTAAAATACACTCATATGATTGGGCTCCTCATAAGATACAGTTATGTCTGCTACCTTGGTTTTGAGAAATGATAGCCTCTGAAAGATAGTTTCCTTTATACAATGGCTTAAAGGGCTTGCCCAGGAACTGGAGATTCCTACTCCTTCTGTACCCACAGGAATCCTGACCCTTAGTTCCCACTTGCTGGAGCGTGGTCTAACCACCATTTTACAGCCTCTTTTGGTAGACGTAGAGGAGGGAGACTAGAGATGAGAATACTCATTTTACATTTCTGTTGCAACTGTGTACTTCAAAATGTGTCGGTCCAGAGAGCATGGTCTGTGACTCAGTGATAGTGCATCTGGATGGAGTCGTGGCTTCTAATTCTTTTCCCTAAACTCTTTATGACAATGAGTTTATTAGAAAAAATCCCTTGCAGACGTGGAAGAGGGCAACTGAACCTGACTTTCTGGTTAAGAGAGGTAACCAATTCTTCCTACTGTTTCCCCTGCAAAATAATAGGTGTTTATCTTCTTGACCGTCTGTTTTTGAGGGGTGACTGTGAACCATGAATGATAAATGAAGGGAAGTGCTCCTCACTATGCCACTTATGCAGCAATAAGAGGTGGGATATTAAAACTTCTGTAGTTGCAGTCAAGTGGCTGCTCTGCAGAGTGAATCTGAGTCTTGCAGTACCCCACGCTGGGAAGCTTATTCTTTACAGCACCACCTTTGCTCATGAAACCCAGTTCTCCTCTGCTTGTGTGAAATAGCTGTCTGTTAGCTTGAGCCTGTGGAGTTTCATCAACCTGTTTTTCACCCAGCACAGCAACACATCAGTTCCCTGGGGCACACCACCTTCAGCAGTTACAGCATCCTGAACTAGACATTCAGTCCACACTTCTCTCTCTAACATCACCACTCCTGGGAGGCTGGTCACTATAAAAGCTCAGGCATGTAACTCAGCATGTCTACCCAAAGCTGTATAGAGCAGGTGGTGTAATCAGAAAGCAGGCAGGATGTCTTGCCACAGGCCTTCTGCTTTGAGAGGCTACAGCGCATTGTGATATATTCTCCTATTAAAAGTTTCAACTTTGGACTCAGGTTCCCTATAACTGAATAATGAAGCACATGAAGTCCGTAGCACGGCACAGTGCATCAAGTCTGTAAGTGCTAAGGGGGTGTCCCAGAGCAATGGGACTTGAGAGGGGACAGTCCTGGAAACCGACACTGTGGGACTGCAGGAGCTGGTGGTGGGGACTGCAGCCCTGGGGGGAGCATTTACAGCCCCTGAAGAGGAATTTCTGGTTTTGCTGGGAAAGAAAACATGCTGTAAAAGCAGATCTGCGCTGCAGGGATAGCACTGACTGCAGAAGTAGAGTGGTGCCTCTTGCCAAGTTTTTATAGATGTTGCTGAGGCAGGGCAGCAGCATCTCCTGCTTATTTTGCTAGCACGTGAATGCAGCCTGGCATGGTTTTAGAAGGATACTTATGGGGCTTTAGTTCTCCCATTAGCATTCCTTGGGGCCGTGCTGGCTCTTGTGCAGCATAACGGGCACGTTCCACTGCTGCACAACTTGACCTGATTTTATCAGGGCTGCATGTGCTGCTGCACCTTTGCTGAGATACATAATATGTGTCTACAAAACTGTAAACCTAGTAGTTTACTGTTCTGAATAGAGAAATAGTCAGTACCTCAGACTTCACTGAAGTTAGCCTCAGAGGCATCTGTTTTGGAGTCTTGTAGGCACCGAGTAGTAAATTGGAATAAAAGAAAGTTATTCTAGTTAATTTCTGTTTCCTGTTTTTTCATGTTTGACCTGACTTATGGAGAACAATTAAATTTAAAACAGACATTTATGATGGATTGGATCTAGTTGTAACTACTTTTTGGAACAGTTTGGTCTTTCTTTTACCGTAACTTGCTTATATTTATGTTTGTGTTTCATTATTGGAAAAAGGACTTCAGACATGCCTGATAAGAGCATGATCATTAGTGTCTTGAGTACTCACTGGAAAAACATTCAATTAATGGGAAAAAAGAGTATAAGAAATGTTGAACATTTCTTTAATTGATTATTTATGCATTTTTCACTGGAAGCTAACCACAATCTTTTCTCAAAAATATTTTGTTCTGAGTTTTATTTATTTAGCTGTACGATTTCCTTAGGCATCTAGATTTTGAACCAGATATTTAACTTAGACCATGTATTGCCAGGGATGACTCCATCAGTTACTGAGGGGTAACTGAAATTTTAAGTCAAGACTATTGAAAAAAAAGAGAGTCACAGAGAGAGCGTGCTTACAGGAGTAAGCACGCTCATTGCTGATTCCTGGGGAAAGGGGAGTTATACACAAAAGGCAAATACTCAGAGCTGGTAACAAGTGATGGCTGAGTATTCACCAGCTTCCTGGCTCACAGTAGAAGTATTTCATCTAGAAGCCAATACAATATTTATAAAAATTTCATTCCATTACTAACTACACTAAAACACTATTTTTATTTGTATTTTAATATATATCTTTCTTTGAAAAATACAGGTAATATTCTTCTTCATGGTCTTGTACTGTAATGTCATTACATTCCTACAGTGACATTCCTCCCACTGAAGGAATGTATATTTTACTGTAAAGAGATGAACTATTATTGCTTATGGAATCATGAACTGCACGCTCTTCTGATTAGTCATTCTTAAAACAGGGTGCTCTGAACACACACCAAAAGGATATCCAACAGATACAGCTTCTCATTTAAAGTCCAAACATTCCTTCTGAAATCCCAGAAAAGAAAGATTCCTTTAAATATTCCCAGTAGTCTAGGAGTAAATCACTGTAAATCTCACAGACTTCAACAACTGGAA
The DNA here is from genome assembly GCF_900496995.4 of Aquila chrysaetos chrysaetos. Taxonomy (NCBI): domain Eukaryota; kingdom Metazoa; phylum Chordata; class Aves; order Accipitriformes; family Accipitridae; genus Aquila; species Aquila chrysaetos. The sequence goes on from NC_044005.1 coordinate 28,701,542, forward strand.
TAGAAAGACTCCCGAGGTCACACCTGAAACAGAGTTTTAGGGAGTAACATATTGCATTACTAAATGAGTCACTAGGCCAGCTGTGTTTATATATATTGTGCAATTAAAAGTTGGTGATCTTTCTCCTGATAACAATGGGGTATGCTGTACTCTGAATTCACAAGTCACATGGAGAAAAATCCACTGTTTGGCCATTATCCAAAAATGACAATGACAAGGACGTGAGCAAGTGGTGATTTGTCTTGCTCAGTCTCTGGAAGACTTTTTTTTTTGAGTTCTGTTATTTACAAAGTAATAGAAATGTTGGGCAATAATCAAGCATAGAGAGCTGACGGTATTAATATAGCATTGACGGACTGGAAACCAGATGGTCTGTCAGATAATGAAGTATTATCTGGCAAGAGATTGTTCCTGAAAGCCAACATCCTCACCTATTTAGCACTCTGGAATGTCGACATATCAGTTACCACATTCATGAGGTGGTATGTGTTGTACTTTAGAAGCCATCCCTAGAAGAGGCTTTTTAATTCAAAATTACTGCCTGATGAGAGGGTAAAAGTGCCATTATTATAGCACAGCTGGATGAGTATAATATACAGCAAGATGTGAACCATACATCCAAAATCAAGTTAAAGAGGAAAACATAATGGGCTACATCCTGATTTCTGTCTAACCAAAGCCATAGTTTCATGGATGTTTTAAACCAGCACTGCCACCAGAAGAAGCAATGGTGTATGCTGTGTGCCCAGAGCTGTATGTTCCTGCTTTTGAGCCACACTCTCCTTCGTGACAGCACATGTACTTCTGCGCCTGGTCAGGAGTCATGGATGTTGGAAAAATGATCGGATTAATATTAACTTGGCCATTAAAAAAGAAATGTGTTGGTAGTCCGGAAGGGTTCCCACTGGCTGGCTTATCACGTAGGCACACAGACATTTTGCCAGTGGAAAGGAAGGGATAGTGACTGGGAAAGGAAGATGAGGGAGATGGGATTATTTCCTTTTTGACAACAGTGCTAGTTTATGCCAAATGTGGGTGAAACCAGAATTCAAGAATAGCCAGAGCTATTGGACACAAATATGGTAAATCCCAGTTGCTGCAGCTGCCACCTGGGAAGACAGAGTGGAGAACACAAAAGGCAAGGGCAGCTGGAAGGCTAGTGAGGGCAGTGCCCAGGCTTTGGAGATACTACTCCCTGGACACCAAAATGTCTCACTGTGGCTGTGATTATAGCATAACGTGGAATGCAAAGTGAAGAAAAACAACATGAAGTAGATGGAGTGGTTTATTCAAAAGATGACAGAGAATTGGTAAGGCTATTATCGGTAAGACTATAGTTTACAACTTTGGCTTTAATTCAACAAGTCATTTTCACTGCCTTCATGGTTACTCAACTGAGAACTAGCTGGCCACATGATATTAGCTCTTTAACTCCTGTCCACTCTAGATAGTTAATATTTTCATAAGGTAAGGTATTTTCTGTAATCCCAACTAGGAAGTTCTTTGCTCAAGTGAAGGAAGAGGTACATGTTACTATTGGATGGAAAGAAAATAGTTTTGGTATAATCTGTTGACATATATAATAAATAACTGATGACTACTATTTAAGAGTAGAAACATTTTTCCATCATAGTTGGCATTATTCATTTACAACACCTAGAAAATAATTTACCTAGATAACATAAATCAGATCAAAGGGCTTCCCTTCTGTGCTTTCAGTGCTATAACATTCAATACTGATTATATAAATCATTTCTTGAAAAAGTCTGTCCCACTCAGCAAACCGATATTGAGAATGGAGCTTCAAATGGACTAAAGTGGATTTGTGGTATCACCAGACCCAGTTATCTTGGCAGAGTGAATTTTCTGTCTGCCAGGCAGATGGCAGAATTCAGAATTTCCCTGATGTGAAACTAATACTCTCACACACTTTAAATATGTATGCTGAAATATTATCAGTTAAAGTCTCTTTTTTCTCAAGTTTGGTTTGGGAATGCTTCAAAGCCATCATTATCTCCAAAATCAAATGTATAATTCAGCCAAGCCCTTAATATTTTTTAATCAAATAGGGAACAATAATTAAGAGTGGGGAGAGTTTCAGTTAAATAAAAAAAAAAAGAAGCCACATACAGAAAGTAGAAATTAAAATAAGCATTTAAAATCAGTATTGTGTTTTGTTCCTGGTGAACTTTTAATGAAGTCGGTAAATGTATCAATAGACACAAAAACTGGTGGGGCGGTAAATGAGAACAGATTATTGTTTTAGATTTATACCCAATTTCATGGTCACCATGCAACTAAAGGCATTTTCATATGACCAAATACAAAGTAATTCAAGAGGAATCAAAATTCAGATTGTACTTGCTATATCAACAATGCAGAGAACATTGTCTTAGGAAGCAGTAACACCAAAATAATTAGTTGTTATAGATAATTACATCAACATGAACTCGTAGGAATATACCATGGCAAAAAGGATTATGCAATCCTAAGCATACAAAAAGAAAAGTACTATGTGCAACTAAGGAATTGTAAGAAAGTGCAGAATTTTGCCTCTGTATATAACTTTGGTAACACAACTGATAAGATACTGAATTAAATCAACACTTCAAAGAAAACATAGAGATACTGAAGAAATTTGAGAGTGCCACAAAACTATCTTGGGAGGAAAATAAGCCTTTTGTCATAAAATGCAAGGGGCTAAGTTTTTCTGGTTGTGAAAGAGAATATTGAAAAGTTACTGGATTGCTATGTATAGATGTATTTTTCACCTATGGAAAAAGTTTCCTGGCACCTGTGAGTTCAAGGAGTTTCAGCATTGCTCACCACAACCAGTACCTGGAATCTGATGTTAAGCAAATGCAGCCCTCAAACACAGCTTTCTCTGAATGTAGTAAACCACTGGAACAATCATCTGGAGGTCTTTTGCTGGAAGGCCATTACTTAAGTCTTTCCAAATATTTAATGCAGTTTCTAGATGAAAACTTGTATCAGTAAAGTGATGTATCCTAAAGGGTCCCTTCTGAATTTGTGGTCTAGTCTCATAACTGATCCCGTCTTGTATTAACCTTTGAGAACAGGAAATCTTGCACTGCCCTAAACCTACCATAACACTTGGAGGTTTGCATTATAGTAATGACTGTACTTACATCATGCTTCAGAGCTTCAGCAAGTCACTGTCAGGGATCAAGAGGGATTATTTTTTCTTAATGCACAATTGACTAGATGCATTATAGAGAGGGGCTTTTTTCCTTCCTTTTCAGCATGATTGGATACAGATGAAGATGTGATAGCATGGATTAGTCCTTCGAGGTAAAAAGGAAATCCATTGTGGGGGTGGTATTTTCGGAGGCTCAGAGTCTTACCTATTTACAGTTTGGGGGTAAGGAAGGAATTTCTGCCTCACTCTGGTAGGGAATATCATAAATTTCCTGTTCCAGGCATCATCTCTGGCTCTTTCTGGCCATTCTCTGCATTCCACCTAGCCTGCTGCTCAGATTCCCTGCCTTCAAGACCAATGTTGTCTTTAATCTGTGTGAGAACAAATACAGCACAGTGAAAAGTCTTTTTATCCCTATTGAGCATCCCTTCAGTCAGCCTGAACAGAATTCAAACCATAAATGCTCTGGTTACGCATCCATCCTGTCATCTCCACATACCTTGCTTTCTTTCAGAAGATTTCCATTCCAGAAAGACTTTTACTGTTCCCAGCATTTCCTTCTTTGAATTCCTCTTTCCACTCTTCAGTGATCTGGTGTGCAGTGCAGTTTTCCTGATAATTGTATTAGCATGAATGAGTGTGGAAGGCCATGGTATGGAGATGGTATGAGCATCTGGGGAAAGCTTTGTTAGGAAGCTATAGGCATTTCTTAAACGAGGCACATCACTGAAGAATGCGTGCCCTATAACAAGCAGTTACTAAATGCAGCTATTTGAGCACTTATTAAATGCATTTTAAATCTCTGTGACCTATTTCCTTTCATAGATCCTTCCTCCTATGGTAGGCATCCTTACACTTTCCTCTCCAACCTGCGCTATCCATATATACAGGTTGTCCAGTTCTTCGCCTGTCTTGCTTATTATAGCTTATTAATGCTCATCCTTGCTATACCTCCAAATGATCCTCTTGCCGTACTGCATTTTCTTCTGTAAAATTACTTCTAAATCCTCTTCTGAGGCTGAAAAAACACTGTAGGCTAACTCATTGTAACCCCAGTATAAGCCTCCTTCAGTATCTTTACTATAATACTTAAGAATTTAGCATTTAATTCAGATTAGGTTTTAGGCTGAGATATAGATGAGGTTTTACTCTTTCCAATGATTCACTTTGCCAATCCAAGCACATACAACAAGAACTGCTTAGTGACTCAGCAAATAACAGAACAAATTTAGTTCATTCCTCTGGTGGCTTAGTCAATGATGTGTTACACTACTGGAAAGAAACCTGGTGCTAGGATTTTCTTTTTTGTTGTTGTTTGTTTGTCTTTTGTTTTGCAAAGCAAAGTTTTGGATCAAGTCCAGGCAGTTGTAATAAATTGATTTAATCCTAACTAGTTGGCACAAATACTTCAGGATCTGGGGACTAAGAGACTATTTCTTCCAGATCATTCATTCTCACAGGCCTTTCTTTGTAACAAGTAGTAGTTTTATTCTAGCATTTTAGAACAAATAACTGAAACTTAGATTATACTATAATGTCATTAAAAGAATTTTAACACAAAAGTTGATCACACACAAATGGCAGATGTATGATAGCAGTCCACTTTTTTAGTCTTTATTTTTACCTTAGAAGATAAGAATTAATGATTACTGTGCTTGGTCCTTTGCCAGACTCAGTTGCTAAATTTCTCTTCTTATTCTCTTCAACTCTGGTAGCCTCGGCTTTCTTTGCAATTTTCAAAATTTTCAGTGACAGTAGGCCAGTTTCACATTGCATCAGTCCACCCACTTCCAAGAAAATGTTTCCAAAGGCCGTGTGTACTTCTGAAAACATGAAGACTGAGGCACCAGTGTTTTCTTTAATAACTGATGAAAATAAAATGTTAGCAATTAGAATCTGTGTGGTTTTACTCGATTTGGGCATATCCCACAGAAGATTTTAAAAAAATTTATATATTACCAAAAGATCATCCATTACCAGTGGGTAATTTCCTGGACACTGAAATGCAAAAGATCCAAGAATATACTACAGCTCCTCACAATTCTGTATGTGTGGAACTGTGCACAGCTACAGATGTTTCCACTGCCGCAGAATTCACTAAAAACTGCCAGGGAATTTGGCCCAGATGTGCTATAGAATTACAATGACCCTGGTAATAGTGAAACTTTAAGCAGCAAACACCAGATGTCCAGTAAAATGGCTAAAACTGAGATCCAAAGCATTTTTTTTTTACCACATCATCACAAACAAGTATGGAGTGAATAAGCTGAAAATCTCAAGTAATACTTCATTATTCATCATCTCTAAGATGATTCTGTGTGCTTGACTTGTTGTGATGTGGTGCCATTTGAGTATAATGTCTCATAGGAAGGCTGAGTTCCCAGAGGCTTAAATAATTTTGAAAAATGAATTAATTAGACAGGTATATGTATTAAACTTAATACAAGGTTGTATTTTTCTCCTTACCTCCTTTCTCTACTAATTTTGCTTGAAAAGTGATCCTGGCTCTGTGTGTGTGCGGTGCTGCTGCCTTATGATAGCCTGCCTGCAGACAGGATAAATGAACTGCTCTTAGTGCCAGCTAATGTAGTTCTGCTTTAGCTCAAATGGTAGCAGACTCGAGCTGCGGTACCAGGGCTCCATGCACTGCTACATTCTGCATCTGCATGCATGGTAAATGTACTTTTCCTACAAAGTGCAAGTATTCATTACATTATGAGGCATTCCTTTCTACTTTGTGATTTCCGAGGGGTCCATGCGTAGGGCAGACCCCAGAGATGATGGAAAGCATTACATTTCTCTTTCCACTCTCTATTGATTATTTATGGGTTTTTATATCCTCAGGTGTAAGTTTTATGCATTCATTATCGGAATGTACATTTAGCCGTTATTTAAGTGTCTCTAAACCAAAAAATCATTTCTGTTACAAATCCTGAATCAAAATGTACAATGTTATTCATGGAAGCCTGGTTGTGTTTGTTAGTGGTATAGATCTGTATAGGGTAATAGACATTTATCAGGGTAATAGACATTTATCAGTAGTCCTAAGTTAGATTCACTGTTTTTCCTTAAAGCTTGAATGTAGCAGTTGTCTGCTTTGTTTTGTCCCTGGAAAACTAACGGTACCAAGCTTTTTTACTTGGAACTGGGATTATAGGTTTCATAGGTAAGAACTGAAGAAAAATAGGAAGAAAGAACCACAGGTGCAAAAAGGTCTTGAATACTTAGAGAAAAAAACTAAGAAGTGTGTAGTCTTTGAAAGAAAAGGTGTTGTTATGTTCTCCAAACTCTCTTAAAACTTCTTTGCAAAAGATGTGGTATAAACTCTATTAAAATAAAGAGTACTACTTTGACTTCAGTAGGAGTTGAATCAGTGAAGAAGAGTCCATAGCTCTGTTACTCAGTTTTACACAAGCAAGTGTAAAAATTTGTTTACTAAAAAGTATGTCCTTCCCTGGAAGAAAAACTCATCATACACCAACCAGCACATCATGGCAGACAGAAAGTTAAGTTAAACTACTGCTTTCAGAAATACTACTGCTCAAGAATTTATGATTTCTCTCATTTTTTAGTTATGCAGCTGTTTAGATAATTTTCAGCTGGCCTCAGGTGATAGATACCCTTTTCTGAATTTTTGTAACCCAAAAGGAGAACAGAAGGTTGTTGCCAACACTGCCGAGTTGCTCTCTTTTTTTTTTTACTGTATTGCCAGTTTTATATAATTTCAGTACAAAATCATAAATTGTGTAGTTCTTTCTTGAACTGCAGACACACGTTTTATTAAAAGCTCACTGACACTTGTGGGCTTTTCAGCATTTTTAACTTACAGCAAAGCACAACCCATAGAAGAACCTACTGTGTTGTGTATCAGTGCTGATAGCATTGGATGCCTTTTCTCGGAGCGTTGCCTGCGGATGCCCAGTGTTCTGAACAACTTTACCACCTGTTCCTTCAACACCAACTACAATTACAGCAGAAACCATTGCACTTGGAGCTCTCTGCCCACCCTTGCCTGGCAAATCTGCTTGTAGCACAGACTTTCTTGTCTTCCACAGCAGTTTGCTAGGCACAGGTCAGCAAGGAAACTGCAGTTCTGACAGCTTGTTACCCCAGTTAAAACAATATAAGTGTGTTCTTACGTCCTTGCTGGTTGTACTGTCCATAGAGAAGGTTCGCACATGTCTAAATCAACTCTGCAGAATACCAGGTAATCCGTTAGTCATGCCTAGTGAACTGTTGCTTATATTGACTTTGTAATGCTCTCTGATGATGGTGAACAAGGAAGTAGTGTGGTTGCAAATTGCAGTTACAGAGTGTGAGATCATGGCAGACCATATTGCTACAGAGGTGCAATGATAATCTCCGGCTAATCTGGCTGAGTTCTAAATCCAGCTCAGAGCCGGTTACCGAGCAAACCTCATGGCATGTTTGTGAGCTATGCAAGAAAAAAGATTTCTCTTTTGCAAGTTCAGAGAAAATTAGACATCTAGAAGAAAACCAAATTTGACCCAAATTGACTTTCTTTTTGACATATTGATGGTTATAAAGGTGTTATTATTTTAAGTCATAAAATGCAGAAAGGTTTGACACAAAAAAATCATGCTGTCTGCTGTAAAATAGCTTGTGTTGTATTTACTTGAATTGCTACATGAAAAGCTTTGTTCATTTGTGAAGTAAAATACACTGCATGCTTTTAAAAGTAACTTGGGAGAGAGGGTTCATTTGTTTTGTTTATTCAATGCCAAAGTGGCAAAATTTCTTTTCTGCAGAAGAATTCAAGATGAGAAGGGTGCTGGATCAGAACAGTATATTGAGAAAAAGAAAACATTTCAAAAGAGATGTTCAAGTTAAACCTGCTGAGGCAGGTTTGCTGCTCAAAGAACACATGGCAAGTTTTTTTTTTTTTAAATAAATAATCCAGCAGAAACTGCCATATCACTGAGGCACACACTCCATTACTTTTTAAAAAAAAATCTGTCAGGTTTCTTTACAAACGTCTATGCAGATGAGGACACCATTGGCAGGTGGGGCATGGCTACATAAAAACTGAATAATAAGTAGCAATAATAATAATTAGGGCAGCTACTTCTACATGATTCTTCTTTTCACATATTTGTCTTGCTAGTTGATCTGGTCTCAAAAGGTATTTGCGTATCTCTGCATCACAATCTTGTAACAGGTTTTTCATCAGTAACTATACTAAAGTATATCCCTTGTGTAAAGCCTTGCAATATCTGTTTCTAATAGTTTTAACCATCAACTTTGGTTGGAATTCCTTGGTAAATTGGTAAATCTTTGGTAAGTCGTCTTCATTTCTCAGTCATTTGAACCTACCTTGCCTGTCCTTTTTCTCTTTGAGAAACTCAGAGTGAAGGTTAGTCACCTCTCCAGACAAAGTAATGACATGGCATCATAGTGCTTTATCTTATAAATTGTGTGAGAAGGACGAGAGGAATGTCGTCATAGTATGGGAGTTTCATAGTATTGAAGGTGGAATCAGTTTGGAAGCATTGCTGCATATTGCCTGAAAAGGGAGCTTTCATGTTTAAAATGTATTGTGATAAAAAAATGAAAATAAGTTTGTTTGTATTAACTGTCAACTCTATTTGTTCTTCAATTGGAATAATGCTGAGGAAAATGTATTAATCCACATGGTATTTTTAGGGCATTTGTGTGTGGCACGTGAAGAATAGGAGGTATCCTTTTGGGCATCGTTCCAGCATCCATGACAGTCAGCGTATAACGCAGATCTCCATCTGCCAGAGTTTTCTTAAGCAGTCTAACCTGGGCTGGGATGAGCTGGCTGGAACAAAGGGCTGAAGTTCAGCTTCGCACCCATGCCCTTGCTGTATCACAGTGGCACTGCATGATGGCACTCCGGAGGTGAAGGAAAGGATCTGTGACACTGTCACTGTACCTAGGGACAGCACCTGTAGCTGTAAGAAATTTCTGCTTTTTGAGGAGTTATTTTCTTGCTCCCAAGTACATAAAACTCTTTCTAATAACTTTCTTATAACAGAATCCAGTTTCAGTGACACACTCAGGTGTTTTGTCTGTCTTTAGGCAGGTAGTTGCCATTTGTGCGAATTTCCTCGCACATCTATGTAATAATACCTCTCACTCCCATGGTGGGTCTAGGTACCACAACTGTCTGCCAGATGGAAATTCAAGTGCTAGTATGCATATGTATTCACGGTGCCGTTCACTGCCTAAGTAGTGCTACAAATTCTGCATGCTTTGATCTCTGTGCATATAAGACTATTGCTCTCTACTGGTGCAACTATCAACAGTATTGCTGTTACAAAATCACGAATCTTTTATGATTTCCTGCTAGAGGTGCTGTAAAGGGAGTAAGAAAAATGACCCAAAGGTCAAGATGCTAAAAGATGGAATCAAATTAATTATCATGTGCACATTTGTGTATTTTTTAAGATACCCTATTCTTTTTAATGCTAAAAAGTGCTGCCTTGACATTTTTTTCAGAAACAGGAAAAATATGTAAGTTTCTTAGTTTCTTAAAAACACTATAAAAACCACTACTGGCCTAGTTTTACTTTAGACTTCAGAAGATGGATGTGTTTATGAATTCAAATCATTGCAGACAAGATTTTGCACCTGCAGTTATGGTTGCCTGCAGTTCAGCTCAGTTTAAGTATCTACATCACTGATTGCATCTGTAAATTAAAAACATCTAAGTAACCTAAATTACAAGCACAAATAATTGCAGGTGCAAAACTCTGATACAAACACAAAATGATGTCTGAAAGTTGGTCTTCTGAATCTCATTGTAAGTTAGTCACTGTATCATGAACCTGGAGTCCTCTTGGGAGAGTCACTAATCTGTATAATGACACTGAAAGCCTCTTGAATCTCATATTTAGCTAGCAGATGGGAAAGAATACATGTAGTCATATAACTCCCTAGGGATTATGCATGTGGATATTGAAGAGTATAACTTATTCCAATGAAGGCTAACATTAACTTGCAATCAAAAATTTCCTTCCTGAGCCACATTTTTTCTGATGGAATTAAAACAACTTAATGTCGTATTTTTATGAAGTCACAACTAATCTGAGTAGGACACTCTCCCAGGGCAAGCACAGAAATTTTGCTCGTCTCATGATTTTTCATATAATGAATAACAGCATCAGTTTAACACAGAGAAATGCTGTCAGTCTTTTCCAGAAAACACACCTAGTTATCCTCCCTATGATTTTGGTTATTTTAGTGTCAGAAACAGATTTCTAAGCCCATAGCTACAAATGTCTATTTTTTCTCTGGTATCAAAACTAAAAAATGAATCATTTTCTTGCATTCTTTCACTTCAATAGACATAGGTGTGGAGCTACATTAAAACAGTGACTGCTTCCTGTCATACCAGTTACGGCAGTACTGTTAGCAAAAGGGGGCAAAAAAACCCCTTAAACTCTCTTCTAGTGTTTGAACAACTAAAACTCCTACTGAACAAATGAAGTATTCTGCCAGTTCTGACAATCCAAAATGCAATGAAGAATTTTTCTGTTTCAGAAGCTCTAGGCAAAGCTGTTTTGGCATGTCTGTAGCTTGTTCCCATTGCAAACAAAAGGGCAGCTAGAGGGAAGGTCTTTGGGGGAAGAAAATGCTGTCAGTTGTAAGAAATGAAACATGTAGACCCATTCTACAGCCCAGCTAGTGATTACATGCAGGCAATTTTGTAAGAGCCTAGACCAGGTGCCAGTGATAATAACGCTGCCATTTGTTTTCAACAGGAATTATATCAAACAGACCAGATTAAGGCTTCTCAAAAGCATGGGCAAAACTGGCATTTCGTTCGCTGGCGATGGGGGCCAGACTACAAGAAAAGTGTTAAGAAGGAACAGGCAAAGGTGGCAGGGAGCCCTGCAGAGTGAACGTTGCTGCTCCTGCTGCTGGGCTGGCAGCAGTGGGAGCAAGCAGTGTGTGCTGCCGCTGGCAGGGTCCTGCCTCTCTGCCCGCCACCAGTTGCCATCCTCCCAGGTAGCCCGATTTCTCCCAGGTAGCCCGATTCCTCCCTCAGCAGCAGCAGTCAGCCCAAGCTTCACAGGCTGCACTTGCAGAGTAAGTGGCAGAGGTGTGAGCATAGCTACGTTTTTAAAAAAACAATTTAATTTCCTACACATGAATCTATTACTCAAGCAGTACATGGTAACAATGTACCACTTAACTATTGAACTTATAACCATCCTTGGAAAAATAAGCCAGAACAAGATGTTCTTTTTTTACACACGGAGAACTGTTGAGGTTATGTTGTACACAATGCAAGGCTCCAACTTCACCTTCCTAGAATTTTTTTTTCAGGTGCTTGGGTATAGCAAAAACACAGAAAGCATGTGAGAAACATGAAGTATAAGAGAGGGCTAGACACTCATTTGAATAGAGAGAGATCTTAACAAAGATTCCTTTTTTTAACTCTCACTTTTAGCTGCCATAGACACAAGAAACGAAGGAGAAGGTTTCATCTTTCCCTTGCTTGAGGGATTTATACTTAGGTGTGTCCTGTAACTCATATAAATTCAGAGTGCAGCCTAGAAAGCCAAAAATTAGCAAGGATTTTGACCGAGAGATTGAGAGGTGATTAAAAGTCATGGAAGAAAGACTAATTTCTCAGTAAGAATAACAAAGTCACATGGATGATGGATCATAATAACTTCATAATCTGACCCACATGCAGTAAATATGGTGATGACTGTCATTTTGAATAAGTGAGGTAGATTGATGCTGATTATTAATCCATTTCTTGGCCAGTCTGATTGTTTCTGAGCCAGCTCCTCCACTGTTTAGTATTTTTCTGAAGTATCTGTATTGGGTTTGCAAGGCAAGGTTGTGGTAGCCGGGGGACTACAGGGGCAGTTTCTGTGAGAAGCTGCTAGAAGCTTCCCCTGTGTCCCATGGAGCCAATGCCAGCTGGCTCCAGTGACCCACCACTGGCCAAGGCCGAGCCCATCAGCAGTGGTGGTAGCTCCTCTGTGATAACTTATTTAAGAAGGGGGGGGGGCGGAAACTGCACAACTGCAGCCGGAGAGAGGAATGAGAACATGTGAGAGAAACAGCCCTGCAGACCCCAAGGTCAGTGAAGAAGGAGGGGGAGGAGGTGCGCCAGGCGCCAGAGCAGAGATTCCCCTGCAGCCTGTGGGGAAGACCATGGTGAGGCAGGCTGTCCCCCTGCAGCCCAGGGAGGTCCACGGTGGAGCAGATATCCACCTGCAGCCCGGGGAGGACCCCACGCCGGAGCAGGTGGGTGCACCTGAAGGAGGCTGTGACCCCGTGGGAACCCTGCGCTGGAGCAGGTTTTCTGGCAGGACTTGTGACCCTGCAGGGGACCCACGCTGGAGCAGTCTGTGCCTGAAGGACTGCACCCCATGGAAGGGACTCACACTGGAGCAGTTCATGAAGAACTGCAGCTCATGGGAAGGACTCACATTGGAGAAGTTCGTGGAGGACTGTGTCCCGTGGGAGGGACCCCGCGCTGGAGCAGGGGAAGAGTATCAGTCCTGCCCCTGAGGTAGAAGGAGCAGCAGAGACAACGTGTGATGAACTGACCATAACCCCCATTCCCCGTCCCCCTGCGCCGCTGGAGGGGAGGAGGTAGAGAGTCCGGAAGTGAACTTAAGCCTGGGAAGAAGGGAGGGGTGGGGGGAAGGTGTTTTAAGATTTAGTTTTTATTTCTCATTACCCTTCTCTGATTTGATTAGTAATAAATTAAACTAATTTCCCCAAATCGAGTCCGTTTTGCCCGTGATGGTAATTGGTTGAGTGATCTCTCCCTGTCCTTATCTCGACTCACGAGCCTTTCGTTCTATTTTCTCTCCTCTGTCCAGTTGAGGAGGGGCAGTGATGGAGTGGCTTTGGTGCGAACCTGGCATCCAGCCAGGGTCAACCCACCGCAGTATCTTGATTCCTGTCACTGACAGTCCCTTTCTCCTTAACCAGTCACTTTTCATACTCTGTGTTGTCTTAACTTATTTGAGGGATTTCTTTCACGAATTGATCTGCTTCTAGTATTCTTTTAGCTGGACACTTGGTCTTTTTTTAGCATATAGTATAACATCAGTGCTACTACAAACACATGGTAACGCATAATTCTGTATTACGTTTACTTGCTGTGAAAAAAAATTGGGTTTCCTTAATTCCCATGTGTTGCAATGCAAGCTCAGTGAAAAAAGTGAAATATGCTATGAAAATAAGTACCTAGTATTTAGTGCTGGTGTCTAAAATGGCATGTATCTGTATAGTAGACACAGAATAGATAAAGAAATATTTGCATAATAGAAATTCAGAAGCCAGGTTGGCTAAGTGTGTCATTGATAGCTTTATATGGGGTTCCTGAAGGGACGTGTGTTTAACATTTGCAGTAGGATAATGTACGTAACATACTTCACAAGAAAAAAAGCATTTTGGAGAGCAACAGAGTGTCCAAGCCCTAGTTTTCTGTGAATGTGTCCAACCTTCAATATCTTTTCAAGTATGCCCAGCTCTGTGCTTATTGCCCGTAAATGGCACCCAGCCTTCCCTATAGCATACCTCTTCAGCTGGACAAATGGTTGTAGACACTGTGATTGAGGGTGAACTACACGTGTGAACTGCCTAGTGGCTTGCTGCTCTCAAAATAAATGGCTAAATTGTTGGTCCCTTTTTCTCAGGGGTAGGTACTAACTTGCGCCTGCCTTCACTAAGCACTTGCTAGTTTTCTGCAACTTCTGGGAATTGAAAATCTTTTAAATATCCAGCTAGGTCAACATAAAGATTAATTCACACTAATAGCTATATTAAAGTAATATTGCCCTCTTTTCAATTGGTTTATTTTCTGTTGATAATAAATTCACAACATGCTACATACCATGAAATAAGAAGATAACTTTTTCCTGGTCTAAATGAAACTCTAAGCAAATTTTTTTACATTTAGACATATTTTCTTCCTTTTTTTGAAAAACACCCACCCTTTTATCAAGCATGTCTTCAAAATTCCTTCTTTCTGTTGAAATAAAACATTTTGTAAAATCAGAAAGTCGCGCATTCGTTTAATGTAACTGACATGGTCATGAAACCCAGGTCTTTTATTTATCCTTGGGATAATGCAGAGGTAATGAAAGCAGAATTGGACCTAAGAGGTTTTTTGTTTCAATTATAAAACAATGTGGGTAAGAGACTTGGATTTGACAGGAAGAGAAGAAAGGAAATATTGTGTTCATGCCTTCAATCAGCTTTATTAGATCCTTAAAGGGAAAATTATGTGAAAGACAGAAGAAGAAAACAACAAACTAAGCAAGATCCCAATTTCAGTATAATTTGGAGAAAATAACTGATTTAGGTTGGTCGTCTTGCCAGGGTGAATGACTCAAGGCTTCCAAACAAGAAATGGAAACCAGAAGGATAGCGAAAGCCTGAAAGAACAAATTGAGAAGATATGATTGACTGTAATGTTTCAAAATCAACTGCTGCAAAGATGAGTTTGGGCTGTTGCCCAGAATACAATTGAATGGTGATGTTCATTTAGACCCTTAATGCTGAAACAAAATAAGATGTAGCTGTGTTTCTGTTAGAGGTTTACTTGTTCTTTCCAGTGTCTCTAGCTAGGGATATGATGTCACGTCCTCTCTCTTCTACCACACACTGCAGTGATTGCTGCTGCTGTTCCATAATTTTTCTGAACACCAGTTTTCTGAAAGAAGGCCTGAATCCAAGTGATAGTGTCTTTCAAATGTGAAATGTCATCACCATTCATTAGCTGACTTTGAAAAATTTTATACACCATGTGCAAGTAGGCTAACTCAATCTTATTGACCAAGGAAAAGAGAAGTATAAGATAGTTGTGTGTGTATGTACTTTCTGACTGACAAACATTCAAGTTTTTGTTACTACTATGCTAGTTTTTAAAAATTAAGTAAATAGCTCATTCTGCAAAGATTTAAAAAAATTGTATCTTTAATGGGCACAATTTATAAAGCATTATTTGGAAAAGTTGGGGGTGGCTGCTTGTCCTCCACCTCAGGCACAGAAGGTTCTAAAAGAGACTACGCTTTATGCAAAAAACTAGTCAGTTGACAATAGGCAGTGATGGGATGGGATTGTCTTCTACTTCCTCCTTTCCTTTATTCCTTTCATCTTACTGGCTGTGCTTGCTAACCTTTTTTCTGTTTCTATTTCAAATGAGGAAGGAAAAAAAAACCTAAACCACAGTTCATAATTAAATACTGAGCTAGTTCTTACCATGTTTACTGAATTACATATTGCATATATGGATGTATATCGTCAAAGTTTTCATGTGTTTTTAGATTTCTAAACTTAATGTGTTCCATAGGAATAGACATTAACTCCTTCCTGTCTGTTTTTCATGGTGAGATTTGCCTCCACAGAGGAAAGGAGGAGTAAAGCAGTGAAACCCAGTTACAGATCCCTTAAAATTTTAGGGACTCATAGAACCATGAATATGAGCTCTGCAGATCCTCTTGCTTCACAGTAGACATTCCTCCAGCAGAAAATCTTCAGTGTTGATCTTACAGCTGCAATAAGCAGATCACCTTGACATGACATGCACACTGATAGCTTTGCACAGGTATCTTTGCCGCAGGGTGGCTGACCTGGTAAAGAGGGCTTTAAACCAGGAACCACAAGGGAGGGAGAGAGTTACCGCAGCTCTGAGGGAGCAATGGACAGGGTGACAAGCAAAGTGCCTGGGGTGATGTGACCAGGAACACAAGGTGAACAAAACAGGGCTTAAGTGGCATCACCTCAAGCATTTGCATGTAAGTGAGAAAGTCTCTCCGAAGTGCCTGCACGCAGGCAGGCAGCATGCGACGTCAACACAAGGAATTAGAGATCTGTGTGCAGCTGCAGGTGTAATATCTTGTTGGGATCCCAGAGATGCACTGGGCGGCTTGCATGACTGGAGTGCTGCAACGGAGGGATACGGACTCCCTAGGAAGGACAAGCCAGGAAGACAAGGAGGGGGGGTGCCCTTTATGGGAGAGAGCAGCTGGAGTGCATGGAGCTCTGCCTGAGGGTGAATGATGAGAGCTTATGGATAAGGATTAAAGAGCAGACCAATACTGGTGACTTTGTAGTGGATGTCTACTATGGGCTGCCTGACCAGGAAGAACAAGCGGATGAGGCCCTCTACAGACAGGTAGAAGCAGCCTCTCATTGCTGAGCCTGATCCTCATGGGGACTTCAACCACCTTGATACCTCCTGGAGGGACATCATAGCAGGGCATAAGCAATCCAGGAGGTTATTGGAGAGCATTAATGATAAATTCTTGACACAAATTAAAGAGGAACCAATGAGGAGAGGTGCTTTGCTGGACCTCATACTCATGAATGAGGAAGGCCTCTTTGGGGATGTGAAGGTTGAAGAGAGCCTCGGTTGTTGTGACCATGAGATGGTGTAGTTCAGGATCCTGCAAAGAGGGAGCAGGGCGAAAAGCAAGATCATAACCCTGGACTTCAGAACAGACTGTGGCCTCTTCAGTGGACAAGTCACATGGTATAAGTCTCTGGAGGGAACAGGGATCCAGGAAACCTGGATAGTATTCAAGGATCACCTCCGCTCAAGAGAAGTCCATCCCAACATGCAGAAAGTCAGGCAAAAATGCCAAAAGGCCTGTGTGGTTGAGCAAGGAGCTCCTGGCAAAACTCAAACATAAAAAGGGAGTGTACAGATGGTGGAAGCAGGGACAGGTAATGTGGGAGGAGTATAGAGACAGTCTGAGCATGCAGAGACATGGTTAGGAAAGCCAAAGCCCACCTGGAGTTGAATTTGGTGAGGGATGTCAAGGGCAACAAGAAGTGCTTCTGTAAGTATCTAGGTGGTGAAAGGAAGACTAGGGAAAATGTGGCACTGCTGCTGAATAGGGCAAAGGCCCTGGTGACACAGGACATGGAAAACGCTGAAATACTGAATGCCTTCTTTGCCTCAGTTTTTAGTAACAAGACCAGCCTTCAGAAATCTAAAGCTCTGGAGAGAGGGGAAGGGTCTGGCATAAGGAAGACTTACCCATGGTGGAAGAGGGTCAGGTTAGAGAATACTTAAGCAAACCTGACATACATAAGTCCATGAGCCCTGATGGGATGCACCCACAAGTGCTGAGGGAGCTAGCTGACATTGTTGCAAGGTGTCTCAATTATCTTTAAATGATCATGGCAACTAGGAGAGGTGCCTGGGGCCTGGAGGAAAGCAAATGTCACTCCTATCTTCAAAAAGGGCGAGGAGGAGGATCCAGAGAACTACAGGCTACTCAGCCTTACCTTGATCCCTGGGAAGGTGATGAAGCAACTAATCCTGGAAACCATTTCCAGGCACATGAAGGACAAGGTAACAACTGGGAGCCATCAGCATGGATTCACAAAGGGGAAGTCGTGTTTGACCAACCTGATAACCTTCTATGATGAAATGACTGGCTTGGTATGTGGGGAGAGCAGTGGACATTGCCTACCTAGACTTCAGTAAAGCTTTTGACACTGTCTCCCATGAGATCGCCATAGAGAAGCTATTGAATTATGGACTGGATGAACAAACAGTGAAGTGGATTGAAAACTGGCTGAATGGCCAGGCCCAGAGGGTGCTGATCAGCGGTACAAAGTCTAGCCAGAGGCCAGTAACTAGCAGTGTACCCCAGCAGTCAATACTGGATCCAACTCTGATCAACATCTTCATTAATGATCTGAATGATGGGGCAGAGTGTACCCTCAGCAAGTTTGCTGATGATACAAGACTGGGAGGAGTGGCTGATGTACCAGAGGGTTGTACTGCCATTCAGATGGACTTTGACACACTAGAGAAATGGTCTGACAAGAACCTCATGAAGTTCAACAAGGGGAAGTGTGAAGTCCTGCACCTGGGGAGGAACAACCCCGTGCACCAGTATTATACTGGGAGCCAACCAGCTGGAAAGCAGATTTGCAGAAAAGGACCTGGAGTCCTCATTGACACTAAGTTGAACATAAGCCAGCAATGTGCCCTGCAACCAAAAGGGCTACTGGTGTCCTGGGCTGCATTAGGAGGAGTGTTGCCAGCAGGTCGAGGATAGGGATCTTTCCCCTCTACTCAGCACCAGTGAGGCCACACCTAGAGTGCTGGGCCCAGTTCTGGGCTCCCAAGTACAAGAGAGACATGGACATACTGCCAGAGTCCAGTGAAAGGCCACCAAGATGGTGAAAGGACTGGAGCATCTTTCATATGAGGAAAGGCTGAGAGAGCTGAGAGTGCTCTGCCTGGAGGAGAGAAGGCTCAGGGGGGATCTCATCAATGTGCACAAATGCCTAAAGGAAGGGTGCAAAGAGGATAGAGCCAGGCTCTTTTCAGTGGTGCCCAGTGACAGGACCAGGCACAAGCTGAAACACAAGAGGGTCCGTGTGAACATCAGGAAACACTTTTTTACTGTGAGGGTGACCGAGCACTTGCACAGGTTGCCCAGGGAGGTTGTGGAGTCTCCTTCCTCGGAGATATTCAGAAGCTGTCTGGAAGTGGTCCTGGGCAACTGGCTGTAGGTGGCCCTGCTTGAGCAGGGGTTTGGACCAGATGATCTCCAGAGGTCCCTTCCGTCCTCAACCTTTCTGTGATTCAGGAGCAATGGATAATTGCTTTTCATATTTTCAGTTCCTATTTCTCTAGAATTTTCAAACAATCCACTGCCTGGTCTGCTAATCATCTGAATTGCTGGTATTTCAACACCAAGCTGTGATAGAATGGGGGATTACTCTTCAGAAGTTATTACGTGCCTCACAAGATTGCTGACATGGCAGCTCTGTTGCTCAAATTCCTGGTATATCCTTCCCTTCCACATTCCCTCTGAAGAGTTTTCCCGGAGATCCTCAGAGACCATGGGAATGTTACAAGGTTTATATATTCAATAGCTGCATACATTTGAGTATACAAGAAGGCAACCTGGGAAAGCAACGTGTACTGCTGTGCAAAGCTAGGTAATGCTGCTGTGTTTTTAGAATTGAATTGTTGCTTTACACTGCATATTTCTCTGCTTATGCATCTCTTACTAATGAGAAAATCTGGACCAAGTTTGGGTCTCACTTTTTTGTAGTCAGAGCTACACCTGTGAGTAGAGCAGTGGAGCACTTTTCATTTTGCAATTCCAATCATGCCGGAGTACTAGAAATTCCAAACAGGATGCTTATTGTAGATACGCTTACAGTGTTTTAGATTGAGCTGAAAGGAAGAAAGTGTTTATAGGGATCTATGTTCTTGCAGCTGATCCTACTTGGACCTCAGTTTCAGTTTGAACTCACATTAAACTGTATGAATCACATGCTAAATGTTCAACATTTCAATAGCTTGCTGAATCAGCAAGAATATACTCTGAATATGTATGAGCTGTTAAAGACTAAAACTGGATCCAGTATATCTATATCGTTATATCCATATCTATAGATATCTATAGTTATAGCCATATCAATGTGGATAGATATAGATATATGTATGTATGTGTATATATTTATGTTTGGAAAATGAGACTTTGGGGAAATTCAAACATCTGACGACTCATCTGAATCCCTGAAATCTCCTACTCAAGGACTTTCAGTGTTTTGTCATGAAAACATCATTGTATAAAATGCTCAACATTTTCTTTTATCATGGACTGGAATTCATAACTTGTTTACTTCAGAGTAAGGATAAGCGATACCCCACTCTGGAGCATCTTACAAAGCCTAAATTATTTAATTTATGTTGGAGCAGCTTATGAACAGAACTCCAGAGAAGCATTAGAAGAGGGGTGGAAAAAATGGTATAGCACTTGTGGTATTTTTACATTCACATGGGGAATATGAATTTAATTGTTTTCCTTTGACATGCACAGGATATCTATAGGAGAATCTGTTGATGTGATGACTCTTCTACACCCTGCAAATATATTTCAAGTAATAGGCTGGTTTAGAAAGGTTAATCACCACCTTTCAACATAACCACCTTTCAACATTTTAAAAAGACACAAATGCTTTGCTTTAAGAAGTGATTTCTTCTGTAGACAGAATCCTCTTACAGTCCTGAATAAAGTGTGTAAACTCTGAAGATGGATAAGTTGTTAAGATATACCCGTGTTGGCTGGCCAGGTAGCTTCTTGCTGATTTCATTAGATGCCTTTCTGAACTCTCCCCATGTACTATCTAGGTTAATGTGGAGACCTAGCAGACAAGAACTATGTCTACTTTTACCTCACCTGGGGATTTTGAGAACTACTTGTCATTCAAAGCATTCCCAAGACCCAGTGTTATGCATCTACATTGGCCTTGTAAGCAGAGCTCAGGCTGCCCGCAAATGCCATGTGTGGTT
Source organism: Aquila chrysaetos chrysaetos (assembly GCF_900496995.4). Lineage (NCBI taxonomy): Eukaryota > Metazoa > Chordata > Aves > Accipitriformes > Accipitridae > Aquila > Aquila chrysaetos. Next base: position 28,721,998 of record NC_044005.1, read on the forward strand.
GTAGCAGGCTGTATATAAAATGTAGATGATGCAAAGCAAAGCATGGCAACAAGGGGATCTTTGGCTTCAGGCCAGCTCCAAAAGTCAGCAGCTATTGTAAACTCCTTAGGTGTTTATGGAGCCAGGCGAGAGAGGGGCAAAGACCTGAAGGAGTACAGTGGCAAGATATTGCCCAAATGTTTTTTCCAAGATGAAATATATACATTCTGTTATGGCTCAGTGAATAGCTAACTTGTCTTGAAACTAAGTTGTCAAAAAAAATACTTCATCTATTTTGAGGCATATTTAAAACTAAACTTTAAAAGATGTCTTAACTTAGCATCTGAAGATAAGCATGCAGTTTTTTTGGATGCAACTTGCTGAAGTCACAGTTTTTTCCAAATCTGTATTTTGTGACTTCAGTTTTTAATATTGATCATTGCTGTGTCAAGAAAATTAAAACAATGAAATAATACTTCCTCTTCATTGTCAAAACTGTTCCTCTTCTTTTAAATACAATTTCTTGTCTACTCAGAAAAAATGGATTTAATTTTTACTTATTCATTGCTGGCTTTTTTATATCATCTCACCAGCACATAAAGAATTGGTAGCACATTAGTTATTTAGCAAGTAAGCAGAGAGTATCATTATTTGTCTGTATGCTTGGAAATGCTGAAAGGTTAGTTGCTTTACTCAAAAGTGAAAATCAAATTGGCAGTATGGTAATGATATGTTGTTTATCCATACAAAAATAATTTATTTTTTTCTTCAATAGATTGCTTGGCTTCTACAAAGGAATATTTCCTCCCATCTTGGCTGAGACACCCAAAAGGGCAGTGAAGGTAAAAACCCCATACTTCCTCTTTTAAAAATATGAGTAGGGACAGTGGCAGCTGTAAAACATTTTATTTCTCCCCAGCTGATTGACATTAGAATCTTAAACTTATTTGTCATATTAATCCTCTGATTTCTATTAGGAGGAAACTTTTCTGTTGATAACACAATAAAAACTGCTTGATTAAGAAATGTAGGACAAGGCTCTTAAATGCTAGACTATTTTTGACCTGTATATATAATGTTACTGAAAAACAAATTACAATTAGTTTATATAATCAAAATTATATAAACATTATATTTTAGCCTCATAATTACCTCTGGTTTAGACATTTTGTTTTACTTGCAAAACGACTAATCATAGCTTAATAAATTAACACAAGAAGCCATTAAAGACGACACTCCTAATAAGTACTTAGTAACTTGAAGCAGTATATCTGTAGGTTTGAAGTGCTGCCCAGAGTTTCCTTGTACTCCAAAGAGCACTCTACTCCATACTCTCATTTTTTTATAGATTGAACTTGGTAATGGGTACAACTCTTCATCATGCAAAGAACATTTTACTCCAGCTCTCTTACAGTTGAAATAGATGCTAGCCTTTCAAAGTGTACCTGTTGTCCAATGTTGGTCTAATTTTCTTTTATTATCCTTTATGCTGATTTGTGAAGCATTATTTTAGTAACATTCCTCAGCAAAATACATCAATACATCAATTTTTTTCAGTTAAGTCATGCAACCTTTTTAATTAAAACCCAGTAATTAAGCACCTCGTCTTAAAGTTCTAAATCTATCAAAGCATCCATTGTGTTACAAGCAGATGTTTCTTTGTCTTTTACTTCAGAACTTTGAAGTTTCCCGTAGTTGCACCAAATGTGTCTAAAAGCAGTTATTATACAGAATGTCTTGACTTTCCTTTTTTTCTTTTTTTGTTTCTTTCTAAAAAGGCTGCATATGATTCTGGTCCTTAGTCTGCAATTAATCACTCACATTCCAATTCCTTTACAGAGGAATAATATTTGTATAAAGTGACAGGATGTGACCTTGTAACAGAATCCTAAAGGAGTTCTGGTAATGTCATCTTCTTGTTTGCATTGGCATTTTAGATGCAAATGACATATGTCACCTATCTCAAAATTATTTACTACAACTAAGCAAACTAAAGTGCTATTTAATAGCAAAGTGGCAGTGAAGAATAGATGGATGCTATTTAGAAGATCTGTAGTAACCCGTTTTCTTCAGACTGTGATGTTTCCTCTGCCTCTCCATTTCATTTCATTTGAAACAGGTCAAAGTCAATTTGATCATGCTTTTTAGATTCCAGCATATATTTAGTTAAAATACAAACCCAGGTTTGATTTCTCTCCTACCATCCTGAGTCATTCGAAAATCTTGAGTCACTTTCTCTTACTCAAATTTATTAAATTGGCTTAAACCCCATGATATTCAATATAATTATAGAATCATAGATTTAAGTTGGAAGGGATCTCTGGAGGTCATCTGGTGAGCCTCCTGCTCGAAGCAGGGCTGACTTCATGGTTAGATCAGGTTGCTCGGACACCTTGTCTAGTCCGGTTCTGGAAATCTTGAAGTATGGAGACTGCAGCCTCTCTGTGCTCCTGCTCCAGTGCTTAATTGCTTTCACTGTGAAGAATTTTGCCTTATATCCAATCCAAATTCCCCTGATGCAACTTTTGCCTATTGCCTCTTGTGCTTCTGTGCTCTGAGAAAGTCTGACTTTGTCTTCTGTATAACCTTTACATCATGGAAGGCAGGAATTATATCCCCTTAGCCTTCTCGTCTCCAGGCTAAGCAGACTCAGTTCTCTTAGCCTCTTGTTGTACATCATAAGCTCACAGATCCTCAAATGTCTTACTGGTGCTCCCTTAGTGGGACGCTTTCTACCTCATTCTTGGGCATTTATGTGAGGGCTCAGTAGTGTTTCTGCAACCATGAGAATCAGGTTTAAATGCTAAATGTTTTTTAATTTAATCATGAAATTCTTTAACTCTTTACACTATTCCTTTAAATTTTATGCTGTTCCTAGGACACCAGGAGAACTTTAAGTTACCTTGAGACATCAGCTATATTCTACATTAGAACAATTCAGTGATGGAATAGGGCAGGACAGTAATGTCCTTGTAAGAACCTGAACACTGAAGCAATTCAACGGGAGATGTTATACGCCAGCACAATTTCTGACATCCAAAGTGAAATTTGTATGCATGCTTTGACCTGAAGAGAATCCAGCTTGTCTCAAATTTCCACTAACCTTATTTGGATATGACCCCAATGGAAAAGTCACTGCTTCCTGTGGCTCACTCTCCACCTTTTATTCTTCTAATAGTTTTCCTCATTTTAACAGGCCCCAAGGTGTCCCTTGTCCACTGCCAAAGTGACTAGTGAGATTTAGAGGAAGACTATGCCCATGCCTATGGTTTTGAGACTTGAGAAAGCACAAAAGGTAGAGAGGCAATTTCTAGGTTCCAGCAGCCTTGGTTTGTGTTTGTAATGAACTTTTTTGAAAAGTTCTAGTTATAGTGTCTTTTATATCTCATAAAAGTGTATAGGGAATGGACAAGGGAGATTTTGTACTAAGAAGAAATGTACTCGTGCTACTGGAATTTTGTATTCATCTGGTGTGGATATTTGCAAATAAAAATAAAGCTGCTAAAATGAAGTTATTTAGCCCCAGTTATTCAGCTAAGTGTTGAAGATACAGCTTCACTTTTAGACAACTACATTCTCATGTCTGTCTTGCTATTTCTTTTTTTCTCTCTATTTCCCTTCTAAAAAGAAAGCTGGTATTTCTGGAAGACGAAAAGTCAAAGTTTAGAACTTTATGTTAGATTGAACTTGGAGGAAAGAAGTGATGATGCCAATACAATGGTTAACAGATGAACTTTTGGGGCAAATTTATATTGTTCATGTGTTCCCAGACATCTTGTTTCAAGCATATATTTTTACCTTAGAGTTATTGAGACATCTGGTAAGTACTTTGGCTATTTTCTGTGTAACTTGAATTAAAGTGTATCTTTGCCAGATGGACAATATTGGTTATTATATACACAAAAGCATGTTTTAAATACATTTATTCTGAGATTTCTTTTTGCACAAAGCTATTAACTTAATACAACTGTAGAGAAAAAGACAAATTATGCTGTGTTTTTAAAAACATTTTGGGTGGATGTACATGATATAAATCCATATGATATAGCTAGATACTTTTGGGCAAAATTGTATGTATACTGGCCACGCTAGTACACCCAGCAACATTTATATTGAGTTTTATTGCTATTGATTTGTTTTCTTTAAAAAATGATCTAAAGCATAGTTACTATTAAGTAGTTATTTTATTTATGACTCTAGGAAGCTATTGATTTTTAAGGTAACATTTTTAAGACCAAAAAATTGCTAGGTAATGTATTTCTGCCTTTATTACAACCATTTTACAGATCTGTAGCACTATGGAAAACATTAAGGAATACCAGAAATTCCATTAAAGGTTAGGAGGGTAACAATGAGTAGAAAGATGCTGGAGAGAGAATAAGGCAAACTTTATCACAATAAGAAGTTAATTTAGTTCAGTGAAGTAACTCACCCAACCACAATTGACACTTTCTCAGAGACTTCCTTTTACCTATAAAATATCTTCAGCTATCCAGAAAGATAGGCCTACAGTCTAAGTACCACTTCTATCTTTCCTGACTATTGGCAAGGCTGGTACAACAATTTTAAACATATTTGCAGGATGTTTGCAAGATTAGCATTCAATCTGTACACTATTTGGAGGACAGTTAAAATCTGGGCCGCAATTCTAGGACCTCTCTGCAAAATGAGATAATAATCCCTACTGAGGATTAAAAAAAGTATCTACCCACTGGCCAGAGTATCAGTCCTTCAGTTTTCAGAATTTAACACCCTAATTCTGCATTACGTATACATATTCCCTCCTGCTTTAAATGTGGTGGCATTATTAACACATTAACACCCAGTTCTCTGATGGTTTTGGTGTGATTCCAGTGACTTTTCATTTGAAGCGGGTCTTGACTGAAAAATGTTATTGACTTTGCCATAGGACAGGGTTCTAAACAAGTTAAAATGACAATGTGGTGCTTATTACTCATGTTCCTGTACACGTGGTTTGTGGAAAAGCTGGTTTGTTCTGATAGGTCTGTGGTAACTGAGCCCTGAGGGACTGAGCTTGTCTTCTTTGGCTGAGACCCAGCACAGGTCACCCAGTCTTTCTGTTTTGTCTGAAAAACTCTATTCCCTTATGTTTCTTAACAATCCCCACATCTCCGTTGACCTCATTTCCCATTGCCTTCCTCTCGTGGTGAAACAGTTTGATTGTCACATGCATGGGCAAGTGCTATGCAGAAGGATCACAGCCTCATGTGTGGGAGCGAAATGCACAGGCTTTCAGAGGATCCCACCTTCATTTGAATCAGCTTGCTCTAAACTAATCAAGTGTTACAGGTCAACTTTGGAAAGTAGCCAGGAAAGTCAGAGGTTCTAGTTATTTACTTTTGCTATACAGGGATGTGACAGCTCTTGCTCTAGTAGACAACCACGTGTGTTGATGCAGTCTTGGTGAAGCTGTGAATGGGTTTTTGTTGTTCAGTCCCGTAATACTAGACGTGCTGTGTAAAAGCCACTTTCTTTTTGTATGCAAAGTCGTGAATACTTCTTGGACAGTTTACAGGACTCACAAATAGTGAGCTGTAGTTACGGGCCTTGTATTGTTCCATGTGTGAAAATTATATGGAGTAACACCTCCAATATCTTTGGTTGTACCTGGAATTCAGATATCTACTCTTTCTAACCCACAAGATTTTCTGCTGTCCTCATTCCTCATGCTAGAAGATCATTTTCACTGCCCTCAGAACTGTCTTATGTGGCTTCAGCAACATATTTGCAGAATATGAATTTGAAACAATATGGGGTTTGGGGAGATTTGCTGTACACGGAAACACTGGACTAAAAAGGATCTCTTAGGTCAGCAAGTCTAGTCCCCTGCTGTTCTATAATCTCCCTCATAAACTTATCAAACTCTCCCTTACAAGTGATTAAGATTTTTCCCCCATTATTCTTATTGGAAGGCTATTCCGGACCCCACTCCTTTGGTTGTAAGAAAGCTTCATCAGATCTCAAGCCACATTCTATTTATGAGTAGTTTCTTTCCTTTCCTCGTTTTTCATTCTCCTGCAGCCTCTCTTTTGCTAGACTAAACAAGGCAAGCATTTACTCTCCTTCAGTCTTCATTCTTAAAAAAATCTTTTTAAGCTCTCCTTACGGTCCTGGTAACCCTGTTTTGAACATGCTGTAGTCGTGAGTTCACCTTTTTTCAACAAAGGTGGCTGGGATTGTGTGCTGTATTTCAGAGGGCATCTTACCAATGATTTGTAAAATGTCACAAATACCCTTTCTTTAGAGTATACCTTGACTGATGCATCTTAGGCTTTGTGTCCACAGGCAAGGAAATAGGCAGTGAAATTCTGTCTGCCTGTGTCAATGGGAAGCTTCTTACTGACTTCAGGTCAGGGTTATTCTCAACACTCTCCTTAGAAGAACAAATCCATTAATTTATTCTGCTTTGATTTTTAGAAGATTTCACAAAAGATATTCTGAAAATTAATGGATTTGGATGGCAAGAAATGTTAGGTTGCAAAGCAAACCATTTACGAATGGTTGCCTTTCTCCATGTTGGTGCACATGAAACTGAGCTTCTCATTTCTTTCTTGAAGTTCAACCACCCAAGAGTACAGCTTTCAAAACTTATCCTCTAAGGAATTGCAGATGCTCAGAATTTCTGAGCACCACTGACGGAAAGCAGACAATTGGGTGAAAGATTTATTTGTAAAGAGCAAAAACTAAAAGAAATGTGTCTGTTGACAGTAAAATATTAGAAAAATCTACAGACTTTCCATCTTCAAAATCTGCAATTACATCTCTCTGATGACAAGTAGACTAGTGTCTGAGAAATGTGAAAGTGATTGCAGTATATTATATTAAAGATGTGAGGGTGATTTCTTGGGAGAAATGATAGTATCTGCTACTACATTTATACCAGAATGTGAAAGTTCAATGCTAGAGGAAAAGTTTATAAATTAAAAGCACGAACTATGTGTTGCAAGTGAACTCTTACATAAAACATTACTTTAATTGCACTTATGCTGCTATTATGTATGATACACTAATAAAATCAGTTCTGCAGCCTAGTTGTCTACTATTACACATCTAACACTGCTACAGAGAGTATGAAACAAAAGTGACTTATGTTTATTTTGCAGAACTGCGCACACATACTTACTATACGAGGTAGTGAAGCTCCATTGTAGTTTGGTTTTACTCATTTGCATAAGTAACTCATAATTTTTTTCAACGCAATTTCAGTCTAACTTTTATTTACAGTTTTTCACCTTCGAACAATACAAGAAGCTACTAGGATATGCATCATTACCGCCAGGACTGGTATGTATGGATACAGAACTTCATGTTCTAATTTAATATGTGTATTCTGAGCATTCCCATCCATTTCCTCCCATAGAAGGAGCCCAAAATTAAAGGGGCCAGTTCAGCCAACAGTTTTTCAGAACAGACTTGTCCCTTGAAATCATTGATAACAGAATTTATCAAAATGATAGCTACATTTTTATATCAAATGTCTTCAGAATAATTCCCTACAATGTCATAACATTTGTTAACATAGATAGCGACAGTCACCATGGAAGAGTCTGTATGCAGCTTGTCATTCTTCATTCTTGCAAAGTAACAAAAAAAAGTCTAACATTATCAATATTTATTTATTTATTCATGTGATAGTGACTGGTTTGATACCTCAACCTCAAAGTGCTATTCTGCAAGGCACAGTGCAACTATTACAAAAATGCAGACCTCAGTCTTATTCTAAAGACTTTATAGTAGAAACATAAACTGTTGATAAGAAACTGCTACCTCCTTTGAAATCAATGGCAAAACTCTCTTATACATCAGTGGAGTTAGGATTTCATGTCAAGAACATAACTGTTTTAAAAACAAAATACAGGACATACATATACTCAAAAATGTTTTCATGCTAAGATGTAGCTTGCATGTGTTGTCTGCATTCTCATATATAGAGCTTAATTCTGCTATTGTACCATTTGGAATAAAATACTTTTTATAAGAATTAGTGCTTTCTGTGGTGTAAGAATGTAAATAATAGTAAATATCTGTTTTTCACAATAATGGCATCACAACTGTAGGAAACAATTGATATTTTTATGGTTACACTATAAAGGTTTTGGTTATTTCAGGTCTCCATCAAACGGTATTGCTTCCATTTACATCTGCCTTCCATTGCAGTGAGTGAATGGTCATGGAATCATATTAACTAGTTTAAAGCAAGTTTCCTCTTCCCCTTAATTATTCCACTGACCCTATAGTTGTTTACAGTAGCTCCTATTTTATCTTTTATTTTTCAGCAGGCTCTTCTCATCCTTAGATGTAAATAGAGAGGCTGATATTTGTTCTCTAGCAAGTGGAAAGAACAGAGTTTAAGGTTCCATGGTATCCCAGCACTTTTTTGGCAAGAAAATATGCCGGAAACTTGTAAACATGCAATAGCTGACCAAAAGCTGCTCTGATTCATATAGCAGATGCAGCAACTATCAGACATCCTTGACATTTTTGGTGCAGTACTGTTACCATAGAGGCATTTTTACCCCTAAGATAGCCATGGTAGCGAGGGAAAAAGAAGACTGAGAGGGATTCTGGTCTAAACTAGACAGAATGCTTCCAGGTGCCTCAACAGACCTCATATCAAGACAACATTTATTGTTAAAAGAGCACCATCTTCCTGCTGGCTTCAGTCTCATGGTTGATGATGAAGGGGATAGGTAATGTTCCCACCTCATATTGGAAAAATTCCACTATCCTTCTAACTTACCATTCTTCTCCTTCTTGAGCTCTCAAGAGTCCCTGCTCAAATCCCTCTGTATTGAATGTGTTTCTTCTCACTATTGTTTTTTTCCTTACCATTGGTTTCCTTGAATTTCAGCAAATGTACTCAGTATATTGTATGTTGGTCCTGGGACTCTTTTCAGCCCCTAGAAAGTTTGGAGATGTTAAATGGAGGCAATAAATGTGTAAAGTGATCACTAAAATTAACCCCTCTGAATTTTCTCAATTGACCTAAATATTTCACTATTATTTTTCTGTTACAAACAAATTAAGGTATTTTTAAATGCTGTGTCATGATGGAAAGCAAAGCAGTGAATATCTCCCTGTCTATGGCTGTAATGTACCATCAGCTTCTAAGTAAATGGAGTTAATTCATCTTTGCAGTGCATACTGACATTTCCATGTGTGCCACTCATTCCCATACAAACTTTTCCAGGACTGATATTTACTTAGGAGAACTTTTATTCTACTTGTGCAATTTGCTTAAGTACTGCACTATTTTAATTTCTTACATTTCTTTTATTTTTAAGTTAATATGTTAGTGTTATATGCTTTGTGCTCAGTGCAGAGTTCTTGTTTTTTCCAGTGCTGCATAACTGCATTATATTTGTGGTTTTGTTCATACTCCACCCAAAGATAACATGAGGGCATTGTTTTTCCATGTTTTCGTAATAAATTGGTACCACAATTTTTCTTCCAGCTGAAAAGAGAATTCATTGACAGTGCTATGACATTTTATTTTGTATTTTTTGGAATGTGGTTTATGGCTATTGTCATATTGTCGTCATGAACTGTCAGCATCTAATCAAGGGCTAAAGTTGTTTAGTAATAGAATACTGCTGTATTACTGTAATCTCACAGTTTGCATTGTATCATTCAGTTTCATAATCTGATGTATGGGAAATTTTACCTCTTAATTTTTAACTTCAATTTTAACTTTCCTAGGCATTTGCAGTTGCTGGCTTGGGATCTGGATTGACAGAAGCAGTTGTGGTTAACCCTTTTGAAGTAGTAAAGGTTACCTTACAGACAAATCGGAATGCCTTCACAGAGGTATGAGAATTGCTCTGTTCTTCTTTTCCTGCTTTATTAGGCATAACGCACTTCAAAGTTCATATTCAGAGCAGAATGTCTATAATATATTGGGTTGATGCAAATGATTTTCCCATAAGCTTAATAGAAATGGAAAAAGAGAGAAGAGACTCAACAAACGATGCCTCAGATATGCAGAGATGCATACAGTATTGTCAGTGATGTCAGCATCTCCATTGTAAATATTCTGTGCCTGAAGTGCACCTTCATCCCCCCAGAGCAGCCAGAAGCCCAGCACCGTGAGGAATTGTAATCCAGAAGTACAAACCTGAGCCCCTTGTACACAGTGCGTTTACCCCAGCAGGCCCCAGGCTTCAAGTGAGCACTGAAGGTTAGCGTAAAACACCATGGCCCCATGCCCCAGCCAGGGTCCAGCTGGTGTATTTTATGTTAAAAATGTAGCTGGTAGATTTCAGAGTCTTGGATGAAATTATTTATAAGTCTTCACGTTTATAAGCACAAACCGGGATAGTTAGATAATAAAGCATGCTGATAATTTAAATTCCTGCTTCACTTCAGAGTTTTATTATTCAAATAGTGTTTCGTTCAAAGAACTCAGTGTGCAAAACTGCCTTTGTCCATGGTTCTACTGCTGAAAGGGGAAAAGGTTAGACTGGAAAACAGTGATTCATCAAAATCAAGTGTTCCCAGGAATGCACCAGCTTAAATTAATTTTAATGTAGAAAATGATCCAGGCTAAAGTGAAGGCAGGCAGTCACACAGTTCCTTCTTTCTTTCCTCAGTGAATAAGACTAACAATTGTCAAATCAGCTCTTTCAAAATTTTTTGAGAAATCAGCTGTACCGTGGTAGAAGTGCCAAATCACATAAGCATGGCATGAAAAGGTTGGCTGAATCCCTGGTGAGGCATGCTTTTTGCATATTCTACTATTAAGTTTTGACTGAGTTAATACTTGCATGCCTTGTAGCACTCGTCTGCACAAATTGAACCCTTTTGGGGGATGCACAGTAAAGAGATTTATCACCTGGCCATTTACATAAGCTGTTTGGGCCAAACTCCTCGGGTACACTCTGGCAAAATATTGCCACCGATTTCCAAATGTCATAGACTAGCTGGTACCTACTCCGTAACTCATCCAGAGAAGCATTCTCTTCCAGAATAAATTTTAAACCATTTGGTAAATTTGTGTTCGATTCTCAATGCATGCAAAAGAGATGTTTGGTTGCTTCAAGTCTCCAGCCTAGACATTTTTTAACCAAGAGCAGCAAAGCCACTGAAACAGAAAGCTAATACAGTAGAGGAGTAAAAAGGTTAAGATCCTGGAAGGAGAGAGACTGAAAGTGGGAGAAGGCAATGTGTGAGAGGATGTCTCTCTCAGGAAGGCGATATGAAAAAATTATAGATCTTTCTCCCTCACAGTTGTGAACATACAATTAACCTATCTTAACAAAACCTCTGGGTTTGAGTGTAAATACACCAGTATTATATTTTGAGAAAACTGGTTCCTGTAAAGTTGCAAGAGACCAATATATCCCTTTGCTTCACACATTTTAATTTTTTTCCCTATTGCAAACTTTATAACAAAGTCTGGGGTGTTTTAGTTAGTAAATTTCACGCAATTGCTTACTTTAATTACAGCATCCCTTCCTTGGTGACCTTCGGAATACTCCAATAATCAGCGTAGCTGTTCAAAAGCATTCTGAGTTGTTTTGGTTTAGGTGAATACTCTTTAATTTAAATGCAAATTTTCACAAAATCCAAATAATACTATATTATCATAAAAATAAAATTGTAAAAGAATGCTATTGAGACTCCACTAGGAACCTAGTTTACACCTAAAATATAAATAAAAGTGTCTATTTGCCCTAATGAAAAAATCCAAGGGACTGAAGTTCTTAAATCACAAAGATGGTTAAATCACAGACATATCAATTTTTAATATATCTTTTAAAAAAAGTGTTAGAATTTTACATTTTGCTGTACATCGAGAAAACTCCAGTAACTTCATTACCACGATCTCAAGTTCTCATTAAGAATATGTTAAAGAACATTCCACACTAAAGCACGTAAACTCAAGCCTGTGGAAGAAGCATGTGCATGTTTTATTATACAGCGTAAGGCAATGGTACGCTCATTTCATTACCATGCACTGTTTTTCTAAAAGGTTTAAGTAAAGTATGTACCTATCCCATGGTGTAGCTTTCATACTGTACGATGAAATTTAATGCAGTTCACATATTTCTTTGACTATTGTATTGAAATAATAAATATATCTTATTTAAAAGGAACAAGGAAGAGCATGAACACATACGCCCACACCCAGCCTCCTGCACACCCCCAAAGCAAATATTCACACACAACGGTGACAGCTGAATTATTCTGTGGTACCAGATCATCTTTCGAGGGTTGATAGGTTTAAAGAGAAAGGCCACTATAAATCACGTATTGGCACTTTTGTAATGTGAATTGCTACAGGTGGAAATAATGGTGACTTTTTGTTAAAGTAAACTGCTAGAAGGCCCAACACCTTGTTTGGTTTTCTTTTTCCTTTTCTTTTTCTTTTTCTTTTTCTTTCTCTTTTTCTTTCTCTTTTTCTTTTTTCTTTTCCCTGTAGCCATGGATAACTCACTGGCTATAGAAGCTGGTGTGGTAATAAAAATTTTCTCACCTGACTTAAGAGTTGTGATTAATTAAACAAATACAAGTTTCTGCTTTATGATGAGAAGAATCTGACTCCAGATTCCACTGACTAGGTCTCTATTAAGTATAAGTCAACAGTTGTGTGAAGTGAATTAACTCCAGATGTTTATACAATAAATTCCTCCACTTGAATTAGTCATCCTAAGGTCCTTCCATCATCAGTGATGAAACACAGACCTTCTACGGCTTGATCAGCTGACATTTTAGATGCCGACTTTGGATGAAGTGCTGTCTAAAAGAGCCCTCTTTATTGTAAAGGACTGAAAAAGGGACTCTTTTTGAGTAGCTGAGATGTAGACATAGACATTGCAGGTATCTACATTTGGACTGATGAACCCCATCTCAGGTGTTCAGCAAGGGACAGGCTTCCTCTCTGAGTCATTAGTAAATCCGTATTCAAGATAAGACCAAGAGATACCTTACTATTTAAAGGTGCCGTATTCAGTTTAAATCACTTTATTCAGGATGACTGGTTATTTTTTAAAGATCCAATCCTCATTTTTTGTGCATGAGAAAGGATGTTATTGCTAGTATCTGGACCATATTCGATGTACGGTATCTACATTTTAGAATAGATTCTGATCTGAATCTCTGGGAGTAGTTAGAAAAGGAAACTATAGTAAAATGTATGCAGAGCATTAACAGGATAGTATTAATTACCAAATATGAAAAAACAGAATGAAACTTGGTATTAAAGACTAAACTTGTCAGTCACCTAAATAAGCAGTCATATGCTGTGTCAGATATAATAGGCATCATTTGGCTGATGCTGTTGATCTACCACAGTGATATTTTGAAATGAAAAGCTATTAAACAAATAAGTGTATTGAAATCAGCAGTGTTCACAGTGTTATAGTCAAAATTCTTCTATATTTTCATGTTTGAGCCTCCTAGTGGAAGTCATGTTTTGCCTTTCTAATTAAATATTTGGTTACCCAGAGCTGGCTTTTTCCTTTGGAGAAAGCCAAACTCAAGTCAACAACTTTTTGAAAGGAACTTTTCTATAATTCTGCTAAAAAGAAATCTAAAATGTTCAGGAGGGGAACATCTGATTCTGAGTATCACAGTGTATTGGAAAAAAGATCAAATGTGTATGTAGTCAGGCAGACCCTGTCTGAAGAACTGGTCATTATATAAGTGGATTCTGCAGAAGTTTCTTCCTTTCAGCCTTTCGTTAAATGGAATTTGGCTGACTAAAATGATTTTTATGCCTTTTGGGCATTATTTTCAAAATAGGATTTCTAAAGTCAATTTCCTAATTCTGTACCTTGGAATTTAAATGGGTGTTCTGGTTTTGAAAATCTAACTACACTTTTTAAGTCAAATAATTCATTAGGAGGGCAAAACAGGATTTCCAGTTGGATGCTTAAGAAAAAAAAAAGAGAAAAAAAACCCAAACCACCTTCTTTTCAATATTTTCAACACTAGGAGAAGAAAGTTTAACATGTGATCTGGTTTTAAAAAGTGCTGTGTACCCAATAACTCCTTCAAAAGCCAGTGTCTTAAAGCAGTGGTTTGCATTCTTAAAAGCATGAAGAGCCTCAGAGGATCCAGAAGGGTTCCCAGACAATCTATGTCACCCTTTCAACCCTATTCCTAACACTGAATCTGGAAACTGCTGAACTGAGCTTCAACACAAATATTTATAGTCTCCCTTGCTGCTCTGATTTGTGGCTCCCAAGGACTTGCTTCTGTAGCCATGATGGCTCAAAAATTTCCTGTTCCAATGCTGTCCCTTTTATTACTCCCTCACCATGCATATTCCTGTGCCATTGGTTTTACTAGAGAAGCTGTTTTTATTTTCCTATTGTCCAGAATAATTGTTGTATACTCTAGTTGTGTAAGGGTTTCATCTGTCGTAATCTTAACAGCACAGCATCAATGATGAAAAAACTATTGCCAAATTCACACATTCAAAGCCACATCTTGCTCTATAAAATCTTTTTTATTATTATTATTATTATTTTAAGACCTTTTTCTTTGGATTAGGGATCCCTAGTCTTTTACAGTACTCAAGTCATGCTTTCATCATTTTTCTGCAATCAGAAGAATAAGGAATCTTTTTCTTTAATCACAGTTGTGATTTTTACATGATCACAGGAAAGGGAAAATAACAAATATGGTGAGCCTTAAGATAAAATGACAAGAATTGGCAACACAGTGTTTGTCAACAGGATTGAAGTGATGCTATGGTTATTGTTTTCTTTTTGTAAAGATGATCTCTTCCTTCTTTTGCTTAACTTGTGTAGCAACCGTCTAGCTTTGTTCAAGCTCGGCAGATCATTAATACCGATGGTCTGGGCTTCCAAGGACTCAACAAAGGTCTTACTGCAACACTGGGCCGTCACGGAGTTTTTAACATGGTTTACTTTGGATTCTACTTCAACGTGAAAAACATTCTTCCAGTCAATAAAGTAAGTTCTTCATACAGTGCAACGGACAAACAGATAAGAGGTTTAGCAATTTAATTAACACTGTATTTTTCTGTGCAAAGCTGTGGTATTCAGTAATAAACAGTGACTTACCTAGCTCTCTGTTTTGCAGAAATCCATAGCATTTTAATGGAAGCCAACCAAAGATTTGTACTTCTCACTTTTTAAGCAAAGCTGAGTATAAATAGTCATGTCTGAATTCTCATTTTTATGAATTTCCCTTTATACCATTGTAGCAATGTAAAAAGGCAGAAATTGGGATACAGGTATGTTATGCTTATGTTAGGTATGTATGCACTTCTTTGTGGTAAACTGGCTTAGAAGAGAAAAATCAGTTTCTAGAATTTCTTTCAGTATTCACAAAGGGGCTAGGCTTGTGGAGATGGCAGAGCTGCAGTACATAGGGTATTCTGGCCGTGTACCAGGCCTATTTACTCAAAAGAGAGTTCAACCTAGTGCTGAAGGACGACAGGGCAGATTTATCCATGTGGGAGGGAGCCAGCCCAAAACAGGACTTAGGGGGTCAAGCACAGGGGCTTTATGTAGTTTGTAAGTTACAAAAAAAAAGAATCTTTATAGCTGTAATTTCACTTGAAGCAATTTTATTTGATAGTCTTATATTAAAGGAAACATTTCCCTTTACAACAAAGGGAAATTTTACTAACGAAAATGTGGTAATACTGTCAACTTTCTAAATGACTGTGTGAGCAACAGCTAATGGTTTATTAATGACTCCAGTACGTTACTTACTGAACTGTGTTTTCACTCATGTGATTTTTAGATGATGACAGTTAAACAGTCACAGGTGTAATATGTAGTGATATTCATATAAGAAGCTGCAATTTACATCAGAAGGGATCAGTTTCTATTCCCAGATGAAGTAACACCTCTTTTTTTTCTGCACTTCTGAGTAGCCTGGTATTTTTGTTGGCAACATTGTGTAAATGGAGAAAAGCTCCACTTCTTATTTGCAGATCATTACAGTAAATTGAATTGTTCAAGAGCAGCTAACCCACAAGTTTCTACAAGTTTCTTTTAGTGTAGTTAAGCATACTTTACAATGTACTTAATCACACCTTCTAAAAACTCAAGGCACAAGCATAGATCGATACTAAGATAGGGGTAAACAGGTTTATGTTGATCAAAAGGTGAAAAAATTATAATAACTACGCAGAACATTCATAATCATATGCAGGTAAGGACAAAGAGGCTTGTGTGCAACTTGTATGGAAATCCTGAAGTGTTCTTGCATAGCAATTGAAGAATAGTAACAGTATTCGGCATAAGCATGCTTTCCTAGCCTTTCAGATTAAAAAAAAAAAGGAAACAATTATTACATGATTAGAAAGATTTAAAGCTTCATGCTCTAAGAGAAATTAGCACTTTATACAGATTTTGTATGATACAGAGAATAGTTAACATCTACAACTTAGATTTATATACATCTAGAAAACGGAAGAGAAATTACTTCATCGGTGTCAGCCAGTGGCCCAGCTGTCCTGTACATCCTATCAAAAGGAAAAGACAATTTAATCAATGTAGGATTAGATTGTATTAACTGCAAATAAGTGGAAAGGTTTGCCTTGTGCTCGACCAGTGCAAAGTGGCTTGCACGGTGGCTTGCACAGTGGCTACATCTGCACTAGTAAATTGAGCAGCGTCACTGAAACTCAGTCATCTGTGCTGTTAAATGTTCCCTGGCACAGCTTTGGCCCAGGCCAGCCAACGCTGTTCCTGGGTACAGCTTAGGAGCTAGCGCAGACAAGGAACCATTCCTAATAGGCAGGTTTCATGCAGCCAGTCTATTTTGAATGGTAATAGCATTTAATAGGGCTAATAAAGTTAATAGGACTCTCTAGGCCAGCTGGCACCAGTGCCATAGACAGTTCTGTACATACAGATATCGCAAATAATTCCAATCAAATCCCCATTAAAATCAATGCAAATCTTACCCTGAATTTAATAGGGTATAGATCAGGCCTCATCTGGCTTGTGCTAGCCAGCGTTATGTCTCAGGTGTCTACATGCATTGAACTTCACTTCAGTGACTGGAAAATGGAAGTATTCAACAATACTTTGTGATCTGTAACTTAAACCTCTTCTGTCAGTGGGCAGGTACTAGAGGCTAAGAGTTATCAAACCTGTGCAAGGAATTTGGTAGAGGCTGTTTTGCAGTTAGTCTGAAAAATATCAGACAGTTGTAAATTTTCAAGATTTCTCACATACTTGATTTCATTACAAAACCTGGTTTGTTCACTTTGTATATTTTGCCAGAAAAGAAAATTTTAAAGTCAGTCTTGCAATATTGACAAACATATAAAAATTGTGAAATAAGAATGCTACACTTTTTAAATAGTTTGGCTCTTGACTGTGTATCTGCTGTTCACCATCTGTAACGTAAGTGGAAAAATGTATGGAAATGTCCGTATGAGCCTTTTAGCTGTCAACAGTGCTAAACTGTGCATTAAATTTGCATCCCAATTAGGGATGTTTGCAGCTTATTTTGCCAAAAACAATAAACCTTTTATGTTGAGTGGTCAAATGATATAAATGACATGTGTGGGTTGTAAATGTTCGTAATGAATAATTTTTCGCATGTTCAGTCTATTCTGCTAAACAGACCATTTACAGCCAACCTCATGCTCTGTTTACTGAAAATGGAACAAGCCAGACTTGTTTCAATTGCCACTAATGTATCAACCATAGAGCATTAACAGCTATGCATCTGCACTAGCAATCAAATTAGTCTGCAAATTTATATCATCTCAGTTTTATGGCACCTGCTTTTATAGCATATTTCATAGGCGTCCAGCAGCTCTCGCTTTTCAATTTTTTATCATAGGTTTGATGGTAAACGTTAGTTTCATTAAAACCTTTGCTCACTACCACCTCCAAGTGGCCGTCATATTTCTTAACAGTATGAAATTTCCTCACCGTCTGTTAAAAGCCCCCTTTGAAACGTGGCCAACTGCAAAACTCATTTCAAGTCAGGCACTGCCTGCCCCAGCTGCCACAGATGTGCCTCCTGCTAAAAGGACTGCTGCATCAGTCAGTGGGAGCTGAGCAGGGTGTTGTTTTGTCAGAGAAAGGGCTCTCAACTTCTATAGGCAAAGAAGAAGAGATGGGAAACCGAAATGGGCTGTTCAGCTTGGCAAATAAATAAGATAGCAGACAACCATTTTATTATAGCTGTTTTCAGATCTATGCCAACATAGAAGTTATATGTAGGAACAGACAGAGAAAAGGGCATGGGGTGCAACTGAGTTGAAAAAATAGTAGACCAAGGTGATTTAGGAGAAGATTGGATCAGAGTGGGAAATGGAATAACCTCAGAGCTACCATCCAAGCTCAGGTTTCAGGATGAGCTGAGAACAGAAGGGAAAAAAAAAGTGGCAGTGCAATCTTACAAGCCACCCATCGATGAGTACTCTCCACTGTGAGGTGTCCTGTGGCTGTTGAAATGACAGCCTGTGTTGTTTAAAGACTTCAGCTGAGACCATCATCAACAAAAGACGTTGTATCAAAGGGGGAGAGTCTGTTGCTACCTCACCTGCTCCTGTACTGTGGTATTCCTGTAGGCAAGACAGATACGAAGTTTAAGGAGAGGAATCTTCGGTCAAAATAAAAGTGTGAAGAAGAAACACAGAAGAAGAAAAGTTCCTTCTGTTTTCCTATGGAAATGAGATTAATGCTGAAACTGATAACCAGGTTCAACCATAGCTGGCAGAGAGGCAAGCTTAAAATAGCTAGGTTCTTGCAAGACACAAATAATCATTTGAAAGGAGGAGCGATCCTACAAGTGCATCTTATGAGTGCCCAACTGACGGAAATTTTCAGTGAGAACTTATGCCTTATTAAACAATGAATTCCATAGGAAAAAGCCTATGTAAGCCTTAGTCTGGGCTTGTACCTTTCCAGACATCAGTATCAATCAGTCACAAGGGCTGATAGGACAGCAAACTTCTTTAGTTCTGGTATTCATGGGGCTGCTCTTTTTTTTCTGTTTCATAAATTACTGTATAACTGAGACTGAAGATGGACAGTGTACTGGATGCAGGGATAAGCAATAAGACATACGTTCCTGGGTGCCCTTTTCTGCATAGCTAGTGTTTAAATGATGCCATGAAAAGTTGACCTGCTTGTAACCCCAACACTTCATGAACAGTCTGATCATTTGCGTAGACTGACTCTATGCAGGAGAGCTGCTTGGAGTTACAGCAGAAGCCTCACCTGAGGTTGGAAGATCGATTCTGTTTTTACCAGTGTGGTTAATGGTTTTCCAGGTGGTCATTCCCCAGGAGCTACAAGAACATGCACTGAATAGTGAACGACAGGAACACTAGGTACCCTCTCTTGGGTAAACCTGGGAGTCATTGATATAGGCAGCTATGGGGCTAACAGAGAAGACGGACAAGAAATTTGTGGGGACCTAAAGAAATTGGGCAGGAGTTTCTTTTGCCTCTTTGGTGTTCTGCTTTCAACAGTCTAATAATAATCTACAAAAATGGTGATAAATAAGACTAACAAGTAAAGAGCTATCTGGTGCTTCTCTTACTGACTGTACTGACTGAGTCTCCGGAATTCTGTATATTTTGTATTTGGTGACCACCAAATTTTGTTGTCTCTTGGGTTTTTATTTACATCGAAAGTTCTTTGGTCCCCTTTTGTTTTAGGACTAAATGAAGTGAAGTCCTAGCCTTGCCCTATGAGTCCAAAAGGAGTAAATAATAGATAATAATGCTACTTACAAATCTGGAGTAAGATTAATAACTTTATCAGGAAACTGTATTGTGAGAAAAACAAATCACTGAGAGGACTGCGGACTGTTTGAAAATGTATATACCCTGTACAGCAGACAACCATGTCACTCTGGAGACTAGCCAGGACATTTATCCTACTGGCTGTCATTCATCTTCTTATGCTGTCAGACATCTGACAGGTGGATTTGAAAAACTTAAATGTCTGCTGCAATGAGATTGCACTCAAGGAGGAATCTGAGATAATACCAGTGTGAAAAAGCACATTTAATTCAAACAAAGTGCAGCTGTGACTGTGCATTTTGGAGTGCCTTTCCTGGTCATCAATATGTTTATTGTAGTTATAATTTCAGCATTTCCTATGCCTTTTGACAAAGATCAGACTATCATTGTACTAATCAGACAGTAAGCTTTAGTTTACAATAAGGAGTTTACTATGTAAATGCATGAGATGGACAGAAGTTTAGGGTCAATAAAACTATGAAGCTGTTCATTAAGCCGTGGTCAAATCTTGATTAAGTCACAAACAAAAACTCTGAATATTCTTTAAAAGAATCAAAGCATAATGTTATCACAACAGTGATGAGACTCACTTTCATGTTTTCATTTTCATCCTTTCTGGAGCCTTGCAATGAGTCTACATAATTTTTCCTCCTTACTGCTGATTTCTGTTGGGAGTTTACATGCCTCCAAATCATCTGATCACATCTGTACCAGCCTCTCCCTCTCTAAGAGCAGAATTTGACAGCCTTTCTTCCCAGCTCTCCTCTAGGACTCAGCATGAAGATCCAGACCCTATCTCTCCTCTGGGTTCTGGCTCAGTGTCTGTGTTGAAAGCAACTCATTTGAGTTTTTCATCTGTTCCTTGTTGCTTTCCTGAGAGCTACCTCCCACCTTGCCTCTCTCTGAATATACCTTTTCCCCTCTGTCTTGGAAGCTCCCCTTCCTCAGACCCATGTGTTCCTTTCTTCCACTGTCTGTTGCCAAAGGAAGCTCCTTTTAGTGGTTAAAACCAATTATCAGGCTGGCTAAAGCAGTTCCTTACAGCCTGTTTTGCTGCCAAACACTTGATAATAGTCAATGTAGCCTAGGTCAGGTCTTGTGGCACCTCTTAGCTTGCCATAGGAGGTCCTATGCTATTACACTTGACTTTAGCCAAAAGGGCCAAGAAGCAACTCTACTCCTTATTCCTGGCCTATCTCCCTCTTCAGTCCTGTAATTCCTAGGTGTACCAGGCAGAACCAGAGTTGGCCAAACCAAAGCCTTGTCTTTTAAAGTCTCCCTTGTCACACACAGGGAGGTGCAATGTACAGCGTACAGTGCAAAGCCTCTCAGCAACATTCCTGGCTTCTCTGCTGACCCGGTATGTAACCTTGAGCAAATGTATTTAAATTTAGTGGTCATTTCAAATAACTTTTGGCCCTTTCATGCCAAGTGTAACTCATGTGTAAAGCTAATATTATGACTAACTTTTTCAAAGGAGTTTAAGAAACTTAATGTGAATATTCCACTCTTAAGTATTAGTTTTGGGCTAACTTCAGTAGACTGCTTTGCAATTACCAGCTTCAAATTTTGTTCTATTATTATTATTTATTCTTCATGCAAATTGTCAGGAATTGGCATTCCCCTTATCCAGTAAGCATTAGTCTTTTATAGTGAACTTTTATCTACAAGGTGCTCAGAAGTACTAAAACATATTTATAAAAGTACTCTTTCTCAATAAGATACGTACCTCCAGCAACTGGAAAAAAAAAAAAAGTAAAAAGATCTCAAGACAAACATCCAAATATTGAAGCAAACAAACTTCTAAAAATAGCTTCAGTTAGACGTATTAATATTTATTGATCTTTTTCTTTTATTGATTTTTTTTTTGCTTGAAAATAGGGTTAAATTACAAGTTTCTTTGCAACACATTCTGCCACTTTTACTCAGACTGAACAGGACCTCACAAGGGAAAAACAAGTAGTATTCCTGAGTGTCTCAGTGGTCAGGTTTCCAAACATTATTAAGCATATTGGTGGACTGTCCACATTATCTATTTCTGCCTACTTCAAGCAACCTACCTTAGGGACTTTGAGCTGTTCCTTTGAAGGTACCTACTTCTCTCCACTGCATATGCGAGTGTGGTGTCCTACCTTTGAACCCTTGGATTGCACCTAAGATGGGTGTCTAAATCAGTACAAGTATATCTACTATGGTGAGTCATTATCTATTCTAAAACGATTTTTCAGTTATTCTGAAAAAATTAAATTAACTTTTAATGAAATTAAAAGCATACACACCTTTACCAAAGGGTTATTTCATTGCTGGATTAATATCTCTGCTGCTTAGTGAATTAAGTGACCTTCCTTCAGTACGGATGAAGATAGTCTGGAAGCTTTTGACTGAAATCAAAGATTTAAACAGAAGTGTTGTCAAAGTGCCCAACAAATAAACAAGTGAATGAAGCAGTAGGGAAAGGAAAGCATGGGGCTTTGGAGACTGAAACTGATAAATTAAAACTGTCTCCAGTGGGTGACACTCTTGTACGTAGGTGAAACCCTTGTACATGGGTGTGTATGTGCCAGATTTAGGGCTAGAATTTTCTGTTGCTAGAAATTATGGAATATAAAAGAAGGAATTTAGCAGCATATGATTCAGGAGGAACTTATGGAATCTCCACTTATTTAAAAATGTTATGCTAGGAGTAATGAAGTATAAAAAGCAGTGAGATAACATCTCAAAATTTTCCTCCCAAACAAAGCAGGGAAATCCAGAAGGACTTGGATAGATATGGTGTTTATTAGTGGTGCCTGCTTCTCTCTTTAATCTTAATGGCTGCTGGTGCTCACAGGGCAGGGACTCAGGTGTACAGGAAATGTTGTGAAGAGTGTGGTAAAAAGGTGAGATGATCACAGATTACGTTATCCAACCACAGCAAAGTTATTCCATTGTGAATAAGCAAACTGGTATTTCACTTCCTTGTGGTATACTGTACTGTGGTGTGGCACGATCTAAAATCAAGTTTCTGTTCTGTATGTTCTGCTCATACTACATAAAAATCACCTGTGCTTAAAACCAGAATGCATGTATGTTTTTCCTCCAGTTCTGTCATTTATGAAAGCAAAAGGAGCTTGTCAGAATCTTTTTTTCTAATGTACGACATATGAAATATGTAGTATTTGGTCAGTGAACTGCATGGTGCAGAAGTTAGTGACAATAACGTGATGATAGCTGCCTCTGCTAGCCAGTTGCAGTGTTAGCACTAGACAGATTCTTTATCCTTATGTCTCCTTTCACAGGATCCTAGACTGTTAGGAATATTTGGGCATTGTCCATGGGGCAGGAAAAGGGCAGATTTTGGTGTAAAAAGAATGACACTGCTTCCTGACAGCACCAACTTGCACCTACCTGATGGACAGCCAATGTTCCTCTGTCCATGTAAGCGTTGTAGAGAGAGGCATAAATTATGTTTGGAAATCTCTTTTTTCAACTGGAGGCATTAGCACAGTAAAATGCCACTAAGCTATGCTTTTAGAAAAAATAACCTTTTAATTATTTTTCACAGCTAAATTTATTTTGAATCTGTTATATGAATGAAATGACCCAGATATTACAGTGATGAATGCCATAGAAAAACTCTTTCCCATGAGATATATAATAAAAAACCAAGTTACATAGCAAAGCTACTGTATACCATAGCACATTTGGTTAGCATCCAGTTTTGTGAATAGGCAAAATGCTGCCTTTCAACTTTTTTTTGTGTCACAAATACTGGAATAGAAATAAAGCAATTTGTTTTAATTTCCTTTTAGTTGTGTTAGTGCAGTGTCAGGTTTTAATAGATGCTCAGTTGATTGGACACCTACTGTATCCTATACTCTGTGGCACACTCAATCATAAAGCAGCCAACACTGGCATTGGGAATTCACCAAAATATGAGAATGTTCAATCATTCAAATATAAAGGATTTGTCAGGAGTGGCAAGGCTTGCAATCCAATGTTTAACAAGTAAATATTTTTGCCTGACATACGTTGCCTAGCCCAGAGGGCAGCCCACTGTGCTTGGCACTATGGAAGAAAGTGTCCTTGCACCAAATTGTGTGACAAAAATACTTCAGACCATTCTGGACTATGAAAAGTCAACAGAGCAGTGGTAGCCTCCTGGCTGCAGCCTGGTTTGAGGAGGT